>NC_090260.1:45407188-45487188 GCF_037325665.1 Littorina saxatilis | reverse complement strand
AGGCCAGGAGTAGTAGTAGTAGTTGTAGTAGTAGTAGTAGTAGGGGGAGTAGTAGCAGTAGTATAACTATTTACAATGTATATCTATGTAAGGTGTCCGGGTTCGAGTATGGGAGATTCGAGGTTCAATAACTGGCTGGGTCAAACTAAACAATTAATAAATACTTTGGCATGAATGAATTTATGATCAAACAAACAAATAAATAAACAACTTAAAACTGACAGTTGGTAGTCATGGAAATAGTACCAGGTGTTACGTGTATCGTACCACTGGTACTATTTGTGTAACTAGGTGAAGTACCATACACGTAACTCATAGTTGAATGGGGAAAATGCTTGTAGATTCCACCATAGGAACATGTTGCATTTAGATCTAACTCAGAAATGCGGTTAACACTGCAGTGATTAGAATACAACTTATTCAGTTTTATTCCTTTGATCCTCTACAGATGTGCAGCTCACTAAAAGAGATCCAAATTTTACTTGGTGAAATCGTCTGAAAATGGGTTTTTTTCTCACCTTGATGATGCGCACGCCTTTTCCGCCATTTTTTCAAGGGGAAGTACTCAGAGTGTATCAAAGCATCACTCTAAGCATGGATTGTGCCCCCTGCATACACGCATTAGTCAGAAAAGGGGTGGTACGAATAGGATAACTGGTACGCAACCGGTAACTCTCCCCTACTGACCGAAAAAAACGTGCTCGAGTCATTCGGCGAAGGTGACGAGCTTTCAAACCAGCACGACTGAATAACTCAGAATGCCTTTTTTTTTATTATGCCTCTATTCTACACGAGTAACATAGTGCAGTGGTAACGGTTCCGGACTCTCGTTCATTTGCTCCGGGTTCAAGTTCCGCCGGGAGCTATATATATATTTTTTATTAATCTTTTCCTTTTTAAGCCTCCGCAATTGCATTCCGGCTGCAAAAACCGGGTTTTGCCTCTGTGTTAATTTTATTCATTTGTAAAAGAAACCTTCCTATGCTTTGAAAAAATCATATCATGTCTTGACTTTCAACTGTACGCGCGTGTGTATATATGTGTGTCACTACGGTATGTGTGTGTGTGTGTGTGTGTGTGTGTGTGTGTGTGTGTGTGTATGTGGGTGTGTGTGTGTGTGTGTGTGTGTGTGTGTGTGTGTGTGTGACGTGTCACTTGTGTCATCATAGTTTCAGTGTGTGTATGAGTGTAGATTGAGAGAAAGTGAGAGAGACTGAGTGAGTGTGTGGTTATTTGTTTGTGACTGTGTGCGTGCGTGTATGGGTGCGTGTGTGTGTGTGTATATGTGTGCGCGCGTGTGTGTGTGTGTGTGCAGTGTGTGGTGTGTGTGTGTGTTTATGTGTGCTGTCAGTGTCACTTGTGTCATAGTGTCAGTATGTGCATGAGTGTACGTTTGTCTGTGTGTGCGTGTGTCGTAAGAGAGAGAGAGAGAGAGAGAGAGAGAGAGAGAGAGAGAGAGAGAGAGAGAGAGAGAGAGAGAGAGAGAGAGAGAGAGAGAGAGAGAGCGACACTTCTTTGGCAATTTTGGACCAGACAGCGTCTTTATGTTTAACAGTTAGACTGTTCTGAAATTTGGACAGAATAACCGTTCTTTCGTAAAACACTTCTGTCAAGAGTACAGCAATTTCACCATCTGAAAAAGGCGCAGAACGCCCCTCTGTGTCTACTTTCTTTTTGAGCGGCACACGTGCCTTGCCATTTTTGTTGACTGCCATGTTGATAGAAACGTGCGCATGCGTATTAGTAGGGATTCCCCCAATTTCCCCGACCTTGACCTTAATACTCTCGCTGTCACTACTTTGGCGTTCAAGTCAGTTCATGCATTGTGAACAGTTAGAAAGTTGACTTCGGGAGTTCCCACTTCGAAAAGAGGCCTCTACTTCCAGTGTTTCTTACCTCTAGTTCATGCATACGGGCCCAGAAGTGAATACATGTATAACTATTTCTTAGCTGTCTGGTTTCAACTGCACAGAGCTTTGGAGAGATTCCGAATTACTGTTCTTGTCATTTTCTTGCATGTTGTAAATAGACATATCGCAGCTATTTGCATGGCGCGAATGTCGTGTAGCATGACGGTGTAAACATGTACTGCGATTCCGTAAAACATGTTTGCAAATAAAGGCAAATATTAATGTCAATTTTTTACGTTTTTGCAACGCATGAATGGTAATTGAAGCGTAGAATTATATAAAATTATCAATTTTTTATCTTTGACAACACTGGTGAAGTGGCCTAGCGGTTCAAACATCGGACCCGACATTTCGAGGCCCCGAGTCCTTGAGTTCGAATCCCTGCCAAGTCGTTTATTTTTTTCTGCTCGATCCTTCTTGACGAATATGCTCAGCTCTGCGAGAGCAAACCGGATGTTACCACTGCAAAATTCAAGCGTTGACTGAAGCTCTCAAGGTCATACACGCCGTATAGGTGGGGTTTCGGGTAGCGTTTGCTGTACAGAAATCTGTACATGATTTTGTCCCAATTTTTCAACCTCCTAGCCCCGGAAAGTCATAAATACACCACAGCTTTAAAACTTGACTCTGTCCGATCTCGTGAAAAAAGCAGACAATGCGATCTTGCAGCAAATACAAAATGACACATGCAGTAGCGTATTTTACTACCAAAACACACACAAGCAAAATAATACACCCACACAATTCATTACACGGAAATAGGAGTCATAGGAAGGTGGTGGGGAGGGGAAAGAGAGAGAGAGGGAGAGAGAGAGAGCCGAGCGAGACAAGAGACAGACAGAGACAGAGCAGAGAGAGACAGAGACAGACAGAGAGAGAGAGAGACAGACAGACAGAGCAGAGAGAGACAGAGAGAGAGAGAGAGAGGAGAGAGAGAGAGAGAGAGACAAGAGAGAGAGACAGAGCAGATAGAGACAGAGCGAGAGAGAGAGAGACAGACAGACAGACAGACAGAGACAGAGCAGAGAGAGACAGAGACAGAGAGAGAGAGAGAGAGAGAGAGAGAGAGAGCCAAGAGAGACAAGAGACAGAGAGAGTTCTTTCTCTCTTATGCCTTATTCTCTCTTATGCCTTATCACAATAAGCCACAAGGGTCACTTTCTGCACGCATTCTTCTCTCTCTGAATGTTTAGGGTCGGCAGCCTTTTCAATCATAAGTTCGATCTCGTGAAACAAGCAACACACACACACACACACACACCCTCACATACACATGCACATATATTCACCCAGGAACACACACACACACACACACACACACACACACACACAACCTCAACCCCCCCCCCCGACACACACACATCCACACACACGAACATAATACTTTCACACACACACACACCACCCTTAACAGACACTCATATACACTAACGCACACACACACACACACACACGCACACACACACACACGCACACACACACATGCATTTATTTATTAAGGAGATTTCTATAGCGCATAACTAAAAGCACCATGCACACGTGCACACACACAAACACACACACACACATGTATACACACACACCCACACATGCACACGCACGCCCTCACTCACACACATTAGCATACACGCACACACACACACGTGCACACACACACATATACACAAACACACATAAACAAGCACAAACACACAGACACTCACACATACACTAACGCGCACACACACACATGCACACATACACACACAACACACACGCACACACACACACAAACACACACGCACACATACACGCACACGAACACACACACTTACTACACACACGCACACACATACATACTCGCACAATCACACGTGCGTGCGCGCGCATACAAATACACACAGACACACACACAGACACACACACACACATGTATGCACACACATATATATATACACACACACATGCCCAACCACAAACACATACACACACACACACACAACCCTCAAAACACACACACACACACACATACATACCAACGCACACACGGACAAACACACACGCGCGCGCGCACACACACACAAACATGCACTTACATACACCCAGACACATACACACACACTGACACATCCAGACGCACACACACATACACACACGCACAACCTTATACACACTCACACACACACACACACCCACACACATAAAACACACACTAACACACACACACACACACACACACACGCACACACACGCAAATACACACATGTATGTATGTGTGTTTGCGCGCGCGCGAATGTGTGGGTGTGTATGTTTGTGTGTGTGTGTGTGTGTGTGTGTGTGTGTGTGTGTGTGTGTGTGTGTGAGTGAGAGAGAGAGAGAAAGAAAGGGAGAGAAAGAAAGGAAGAAAGAGAGAGAGAGAGAGTCAACCGGAAAGCTCAGTACAGTGCAATAGTTTTTGGCGTGCCACCTCTCAGGTACGTTACAGAATGCTCCAGAATGCTCCCCGCAAACCCCCGTTTCCTAGACCATTCTCGGCGAGCGTTCGCAATTGTTACGCTATAGTACCGAGCGCTTGCTAACGCTCGCGAGCGCCACAACAAAACTATGCGTTGCATAGAAAACATTCGCAAACGTTCTGTGGCGCTCTGCCTATGCAACGCACCCCTGATCTTGCCATAGCCACTGACAACGTGCACAAGATCACGAAGAGAGAGGTCAGCGAGCAACTTGGAGGCAGCGACCACAGACCCACAATCCTGACCATTGCCAAGCAGGTCATCCCCAGCACAGGGAAACTGCCGCCCAGTTGGAACTACAAGAAAGCCAACTGGATGCTCTTCAGCCAACTCACTGACCTCTACACAAAGTCCATCACCTTCGATAGGCACAGTGTCGACAGGAACGCCTCCATGTTCAACTCCGCCATACTCCAGGCAGCGAAAAAGTCCATTCCAAGAGGCAGGCGGCGTGACTACAAACCGTACTGGAACAACGCCCTGGAAGAGTTGCACAAGAAGCTGAGCGAAGCGAGAGAAAACATGGAGAAGGACCCCACACCTGAAAATGTGGCGCGACACTCGCAGATAAGGACAGACTTTGACAAAGAAAAGCAGCGCCAAACCCAGAACAGCTGGAGAGAGAAAACGGCCTCCTTAAACATGGAGAAAGACACTCAAAAGCTATGGCAGCTGACCAAGACACTGAACGAGGACAACTCTGGGAGGAGGAAGGTCACCCTCCACACTAACACCGGAGATGTCACAGGCAAAACTGCCGCAAATGTCTTCGCCAAAGCTTTTGAGGCAGATAGTACAGTGACGGTCCCTGCTGACAGACTGAAGGATGTCAGAAGCCAGACTCGAGCTGCACTTCACAACACAGCAAGTACTGATTTGGACCCATGCATGACCGAACGTCTGATCCTCCGTGAGCTGGAAGAAGCACTGAGAAAGCTGAAGCAGAAGAAGGCCCCAGGCCCTGATGGCATTTCCAACGACATGTTGAAGCACCTCGGCCCTGGTGCAAAGCGATTCCTTCTGTCCATCTACAACCAGAGCTGGTCGACAGGCACTGTGCCTACGAGTTGGAAAGTCGCCCTTATAAGACCCATCCCGAAGAAAGGAAAGGATAAGCGTGACCCATCCAGCTATCGACCCATCAGCCTACTCAGTTGCGTTGGAAAGCTTCTGGAAAGGATCGTGAACAAGAGACTGTTGTCGCTTCTTGAGTCCAGATCTTTCCTTGCACCCACCCAAACAGGCTACCGGCAACATCGCAGCACCGAAGACCAGCTTGCCCTCTTGACGCAGGAGATTGAAGATGCCTTCCAAGAGAAAAAGAAGGTCCTGGCAGTGTTCTTTGATCTGTCCCGGGCCTTCGACACAGTCTGGAAGGAAGGGCTGCTACTGAAGCTTTTGCATGCGGGCGTCCATGGCAAGATGTTCAAGTGGCTGAGTGATTTCCTCTTCAACAGAACAGCAAGAGTGATGGTAGACGGGACGACCAGCAACCTCGTGAAGCTGAGAGAGGGTGTCCCACAAGGCGGAGTGATCTCCCCTACCCTCTTCCTCGTCTACATAAATGACATCACAACAACGGTGCCAAAACATGTCTCGAACACCCTGCATGCGGATGACTTTGCAGTCTGGTGTGCAGAAGAACACACCTCCACAGCAACACACCGTATCCAGAACACCATCAATAGCGTGTCCAGCTGGTCAGAACACTGGGCATTACAGCTGAACACTACCAAGACGGTCAGCACTCTCTTCTCACTCTCCACCTCCAAGGAAAAGGTCCTGCTGAAACTGAAAGACCAAGCATGCAGTCCCACAGGTCGACACGCCAACGTTTCTGGGAGTCACCCTGGACACACGTCTGACGTGGAAGCCGCAGATTGAAGCGACAGAAGGAAGAGCGATGAAGAAGCTCTCGCTCATGAAGAAATTGGCAGGAACCCAGTGGGGCGCAAACTCTGGCATTCTGAAACAGGTCTACACAGGCGCTGTCAGACCGGTCATGGAATACGCCTCCTCAACATGGACCACTGCCTCCAAAACCAACAAAGGAAAGCTGGACAAAGTCCAGAACATGGGGCTAAGGATCATCCTCGGTGCCATGAAAAGTACACCCATCCAAGAAATGGAGAAAACAGCAGACCTGGAACCACTCGAGGACAGACGAGAGTACAAAGCTGTCCTCCAGGGAGAGAAGATGAAGAGACTGACCACTCACCCACTTCACCAAAACCTCAACAAGGGCACCAAGAACAGGCTGAAACGAAAGAGCCTCAAACATCAGGTCAAGGACCTCCAAACGGAGTATGCTGAAGCTCTGGAAGCTGACCCCAACTGCTGTGAGACACTCGTCTCAGACGTCTGGGCCCCACGCAAGAGCTTCCATGAAGTCAGAACAGATGTACCAGGACTGACAGCAAAGGGCGAACAGTCACCACATGTCCAGAAGGCCCTCGCCATGGAGATGATTCAGGACCGCTACCCACATTGCACCTGGACTCACGTCTACACAGACGGCTCCTCAGAGAACGCCGTAAGGAATGGAGGCAGTGGCGTCTACATCCGTCGCCCAAACGGGACCACCACCTCCCTCTCCGTCCCAGCTGGTGACCTGAGCTCGAACTACAGGGCCGAGCTCCACGCCCTCATCACTGCAGCAGAGCACGCAGCAGGGGAAGACCGCAGTCGGCAAAACATCGTCCTCCTCACTGACTCCCTGTCCGCCCTCCAGTCCCTTCTGTCTGGCCCCACTGACCTCCCCACCAGGCAACTCGACAACTGCCTCAGCACCCTGTCTCAATACAACAAGGTGGTGCTCCAGTGGATACCGGCTCATGTCGGCATTACCGGCAATGAAGAAGCGGACAGGCTGGCAAAAGGAGGTGCGAGACTTCCCCAACCACACAACTCCACCTCGTACAAAGAAGCCAAGACTCTTCTACAACGGAAGAAGAAAGAAAACTGGAAAAAGAGAAACGGAGACTACAACCCACAGGAAGACCCCATCAACAAACTAGACCGGAGAAGCCAAACCACCATTTTCCGTCTAAGGACAGGGCACTGTGGACTGAAGAAACACCTCAAGAGACTGGGCCTTGCGGATGACGCACACTGTGAATGTGGCTCGGAAGAGCAAACTCCGGAGCACATTCTCCAGAACTGCCCCCATCTAGAGACAATACGCCAGAAGTTCTGGCAAGAAGAGACCAGTGTTGGAGCCAAACTCTGGGGTCCTCCCGACGAACTGCGCAAGACTGCGGACTTCCTGGCAGCCACTGGTCTGAGGATCTAGCACGGCCACCAACATCGAACGCAGAAGAAGAAGAAGAAGGTATTGCATTTCAGCTTGGTGGCTTAAAAATTAATAATGACTTTGGTCATTAAAAATCTGAAAATTGCAACAAAAAATAAAAATTTATAAAACGATCCAAATTTACGTTTATCTTATTCTCCATCATTTGCTGATTCCAAAAACATATAAATATGTTATATTTGGATTAAAAACAAGCTCTGAAAATTAAAAATATAAAAATTATTATCAAAATTAAATTGTCCAAATCAATTTAAAAACACCTTCATCTTATTCCTTGTCGGTTCCTGATTCCAAAAACATATAGATATGATATGTTTCGATTAAAAACACGCTCAGAAAGTTAAAACGAAGAGAGGTACAGAAAAGCGTGCTATCCTTCTCAGCGCAAGTACTACCCCGCTCTTCTTGTCAATTTCACTGCCTTTGCCGTGCGCGGTGGACTGACGATGCTACGAGTATACGGTCTTGCTGCGTTGCATTGCGTTCAGTTTCATTCTGTGAGTTCGACAGCTACTTGACTAAATGTTGTATTTTCGCCTTTCGCGACTTGTTTTTCTTGTTCTTGTTTTGTTTACCCGTGCATGTTTTTCCTTCTTTGAAAAGTATGGTTACTTTGGTACTCACGACGTGCTGCAAAGAATGTTTTTAGCGACCGGCTGCGAAGGTTAAAACAAAGGTGTATGCTCACCTATGACATTGTATTGCATTCTCAAAAGCGAATAATTATTATGAATTTGATGATTTATCCAGTGACCAAGTTTTGTGCGCACCAGTGACAACAATTAGACGTGTTGTGAATGATGTCTCCGGTAGAAGGCTAATTATCCCCCGGACAATTCCCCCGTGTACACCTGCCCTCTGAACAATTGCCCCAGACAAATGCCCCAAACCATGGGCGGACAGTTGCCCCCCACCCCTTCCGACAACTGCCCCCCGAATACCCCATCCTCCCCAGCATCGTGTGTGTGTGTGTTTGTGTTCATGTGTGTGTGTGTATATGCGTGCGTGATTGTGAGTGTATGTGTGTGCGTCTGTGTTTGTTTCTGTGTGTTTTTTTCTGTGTGTCTTTTTCTATGTGTGTGTGAGTGTGTGTAAGTGCGTGCGCGTCTGTGAGTACGTGCGTGCGTGTTTGTTTGTGTGTGTGTATGTGTCTTTTTGTCCCTGTGTGTCTGTTTGCACGTGCGTGCGTAAAATGTTAACGCCGCGTGCATGCGTGTGTTTTCGAAATGTGTATTGTGTGCGTGCGTGCGTACGTGCGCACGTATGCGTACAGGACGCGGTTCAAGCACCGTTTGGAGAGACCTGCATTTTTCAGTGACGCACAAACCCAAACCTGTGTGTGTGTGTGTGTGTGTGTGTGTGTGTGTGTGTTTAAGTGTGCGTGCGTGTGTGTGTGTGTGTGTGTTTCTGTGTTTTTCTGTGTGCGTGCGTGTGTGTGTATGTGTGTGTGTGTGTGTGTGTGTGTGTGTGTGTGTGTGTGTGTGTGTGCATCAAACGTTCTTAAAGGAATGGTGAATATAAAACTTAAAGCGTTCATTGTAGAAATAATTATAATCAGGATAGCAAGAGAAGTGTAAAGCGGTTCCTTTCTTTATTTGGTGTTTAACGTCGTTTTCAACCATTCAAGGTTATATTGCGACGAGTGTAAAGCGGTCATGCATAGCATTCAAATAAAACACATATAGAATTGCAAGTTAATTTGTTTATATATTTGGACAGTAATAATACAATCCAAAGATTGATACTATAAACTTTATATTGCAGGTATTGGACAGAAAGCCTGGCGAGGTGCACTTTGTTTCCATGAGTGGTAGATAAAACACATATGGACAGCACTTGCAGTATTAGTTGCCTTTTGCTTTAAGCTTTATTGTTGTATATCCGGCACATTATGTTGTCAGTTGTTCTTTCGGACTTTTCAAAGTATGGTGTTTGTTTTTGCATGATCTGAATATTGTTGATCACAATAAAATTGATATAATTATACATTTTCTGGTGTGTTTTTTAATTATATGTGTGATTGTCAAATACGTATTCAACACCTCGTCAAATTCAAGGTGATATGTTTTCACATTTACGCAGGATATCTCTCTCTCTCTCTCTCTATTTTTTTTACAAGGTTTTCTGTCCACAAACCTTTTATGTCACCAATATAAATGTGTTTACATGTATATTGTATGTACGTGCCAAGGTATATTTGAAAAAAAAAAGTTAAATTAAAAAATTATAATAAAAAAAATTATTTGAAAATTATTATTTTTTTATATATTTTTTTTATTTCTTTCTTTCTTTATTTGGTGTTTAACGTCGTTTTCAACCATTCAAGGTTATATCGCGACGGGGGAAGGGGGGAGATGGGATAGGGGAAAGGGGGGAGATGGGATAGAGCCACTTGTTATAAAATTTCATCTCACACGGCATCACTGCAGAGCGCCTAGAACTGTACCCACGGAATATGCGCGATATAAGCCTCATTGATTGATTGATTGATTGATTGATTGTTAATTGTTTCTTGTTCACAAAAGCACTAATCAAAAAATTGCTCCAGGGGCTTGCAACGTAGTACAATGCAAGTTTCCAGTACAAAGGACGTAACATTTCTTACATACTGCTTGACTAAAATCTTTACAAACATTGACTATATTCTATACAAGAAACACTTAACAAGGGTAAAAGGAGAAACAGAACCTGTGAGTCGCCTCTTACGACATGCTGGTCAGCATCGGGTAAATTCTTTCTCGTCCCAACCAATATGGGACTCCCCCTAACCCGCGGCACAAATAAATTAATCACATCAAAATAATCACACAGCAAAAGCACTACTTGAAAACTGGCGTCAAACTGTACAGCACAACTTAAAAACCATAAAATGCCTCTGTTTAAACTTTGCACAAGAATCCATAAGACAGACAGCAAAAATACATTAACCTTCGCCGGCACTCGTGGGTCCGTGCGGACCCAGAAGGGTGTTTGATTGCAAATATCTCTTAAACGAGTTGGAATTTTTTAATGAGCTTTTAGAAATGCCTCAGACACCTAAAAAGATATCATCTCCTAAAAGCTCATTAAATTTCAGTGATAATTAATTAATTAATTAATGGTCAAATTTAGACTACACACGGAAGCATTCGTGGGGAGGTGCGGACCCATACTTCTCAAAGAAGGAAAAGCATGTATACCCTTCCGAGGCACTCGTGGGTCCATGCGGACCCATACTTCTCAAAGAAGGACAATTGTGCAAACCCTTCCGTGGCACTCGTTTGTTTATTGTTTGTTTGTTTGTTTATTTGTTGCTTAACGTCCAGCCGACTACGCAGAGCCATATCAGGACGAGGAAGGGTGGGGGATGAAGGGGGCCACTTGTCAAGCGATTCCTGTTTACAAATGCACTAACCCATTACTTGTGTCCCAGCAGGCTTTAGTAAAACTAAATTAATACCTACTGGAAGATTACCAGTTTCCAGTATGTTAAAATAGGCTTAACCTATCTACTGCTGGACTTACATCAGAACACTAACAGATTAAACTATACATGAATCGCGAGACAAGCGGCAAGAGAAGAGATTTTTGGAAAAAATACGGGTGAATGAGCAAGAAGGCAGAAAAAAGAAAAGAATTCATGAAGAAAAAGAGAGCATGACAGGAAAGAGGAACCAAAAATCTACCTAACAGCAAACTAGAAAGCTCCTGCGGTTCCAAAAACAGGAGGGGCCTTTAATTTCATAACCGCAGTGCCCCACTGCGGGATGTGGCACTCGTGGGGCCATGCAGACCCATAATATGTTACCAAATACCGTGTGTAGTCTAAATTTGACCATTAATTAATTAATTAATTATCACTGACATTTAATGAGCTTTTAGGAGATGATAGCTTTTTAGGTGTCTGAGGCATTTCTAAAAGCTCATTAAAAAATTCCAACTCGTTTAAGAGATATTTGCAATCAAACACCCTTCTGGGTCCGCACGGAAAGATATGCATATTTTTCTTTCTTTGAGAAGCATGGGTCTGCACGGCCCCACGAGTGCCACGGAAGGATATGCACATTTTTCCTTCTTTGAGAAGCATGGGTCTGCACGGCCCCACGAATGCGTCCGTGTGTAGTCGATAACGAGTGCCGGCGAAGGTTAATCACATCTTGATGTTCAGCAGAAGCACTACTTGTAAACTAGCGTTTGTTTGTTTGTTTGCTTAACGCCCAGCCGACCACGAAGGGCCATATCAGGGCGGTGCTGCTTTGACATATAACGTGCGCCACACACAAGACCGAAGTCGCAGCACAGGCATCATGTCTCACCCAGTCACATTATTCTGACACCGGACCAACACTAGTGTCCTAGCATTAACCCCATAATGCCAGACGCCAGGCGGAGCAGCCACTAGATTGCCAATTTTAAAGTCTTAGGTATGACCCGGCCGGGTTCTTTCTTTCTTTATTTGGTGTTTAACGTCGTTTTCAACCATTCAAGGTTATATTGCGACGGGGAAAGGGGGGGATGGGATAGGGGAAAGGGGGGAGATGGGATAGGGGAAGGGGAGAGATGGGATAGAGCCACTTGTTAATTTGTTTCCAGTACAAAGGACTAACATTTCTTACATACTGCTTGACTAAAATCTTCACAAACATTGACTATATTGGGGTCCTGATTTGGCCTATTATGGTCCGCTGGACCCGAAAAGCAACAGCTAACTATTGACTATATTCTACACAAGAAACACTTAACAAGGGTAAAAAGAGAAACAGAACCGTTAGTCGCCTTTTAGGACATGCTGAGTAGCATCGGGTAAATTCTTTCTCGTCTCAACCAATATGGGACTCCCCCTAACTCGCGGGGGGTTGATAAATGTTGATATCACAGTCAAATCTAACGATAAATAATATATACTAAACTTGGCAAAAATATTATTGCGAATAAGTTTGCACCCAAATTAAAGTGGTAATTCCCGTGTCATTTTATTCCAACCTTCTCTTGGATGACTTCTCGGATAACTAATTTCCTTTACACAGATCACGTGATCGCCGCTTAGATTTCCCTGTACAATGCAGTGAGGACAGGTGGCTTTTCTCAAGTATGTGTTAACATGTGGATTTTCAAACTATTTTTGCGAGAATATTTTGCTGTGCAAATAGGGCAGGCATGTGGCTTTTCTCCTGTATGTGTCAACATGTGGGTCTTTAAATGCCCTTTCTCAGCAAATTTCACTTTGCAATGAGGACAGGTATGAGGCTTTTCTCCTGTATGTGTCAACATGTGGATCTTCAAAACATCTTTCCGAGCAAATTTCTTTGAACAACGAGGACAGGCATGTGGCTCTTCTCCTGTATGTGTCAACATGTGGGTCTTTAATTGCCCTTTGCGAGCAAATTTTACTTTGCAATGAGGACAGGCATGTGGCTTTTCTCCTGTATGTATCAACATGTGGGTCTTCAAAACCCCTTTAAGAGCAAATTTCTTTGAACAATGAGGACAGGTATGTGGCTTTTCTCCTGTATGTGTCAACATGTGGATCTTCAAATCCTCTTTCCAAGCAAATTTCTTTGAACAACGAGGACAGGCATGTGGCTTTTCTCCTGTATGTGTCAACATGTGGGTCTTCAAATGCCCTTTCCGAGCAAATTTCTTTGAACAACGAGGACAGGCATGTGGCTCTTCTCCTGTATGTGTCAACATGTGGGTCTTTAATTGCCCTTTGCGAGCAAATTTTACTTTGCAATGACAGGCATGTGGCTTTTCTCCTGTATGTATCAACATGTGGATCTTCAAAACCTCTTTCCGAGCAAATTTCTTTGAACAATGAGGACAGGCATGTGGCTTTTCTCCTGTATGTGTCAACATGTGGATCTTCAAATCCCCTTTCCGAGCAAATTTCTTTGAACAATGAGGACAGGCATGTGGCTTTTCTCCTGTATGTGTCAACATGTGGGGCTTTAATTGCCCTTTGTGAGCAAATTTTACTTTGCAATGAGGACAGGCATGTGGCTTTTCTCCTGTATGAGTCAACACGTGGGTTTTTATAAACTCTTTCCGAGCAAATTTCTTTGAACAATGAGGACAGGCATGTGGCTTTTCTCCTGTATGTGTCAACATGTGGGTCTTCAAAGCCCCTTTCTGAGCAAATTTCTTTGAACAACGAGGACAGGCATGTGGCTTTTCTCCTGTATGTGTCAACATGTGGATCTTCCACTCCCCTTTCCGAGCAAATTTCTTTGAACAACGAGGACAGGCATGTGGCTTTTCTCCTGTATGTGTCAACATGTGGGGCTTCAAATTCCGTTTCCGAGCAAATTTCTTTGAACAATGAGGACAGGCATGTGGCTTTTCTCCTGTATGTGTCAACATGTGGGTCTTCAAATGCCCTTTCCGAGCAAATTTCTTTGAACAATGAGGACAGGCATGTGGCTTTTCTCCTGTATGTGTCAACATGTGGGTGTTTAAATACCCTTTCAGAGCAAATTTCTCTTCGCAATGAGGACAGGCATGTGGCTTTTCTCTTGTATGTGTCAACATGTGGGTCTTTAAATGCCCTTTCCGAGCAAATTTCTTTGAACAATGAGGACAGGCATGTGGCTTTTCTCCTGTATGTGTCAACATGTGGGTCTTCAAATGCCCTTTCCGAGCAAATTTCTTTGAACAATGAGGACAGGCATGTGGCTTTTCTCCTGTATGTGTCAACATGTGGGTCTTTAAATACCTTTTCAGAGCAAATTTCTCTTCGCAATGAGGACAGGCATGTGGCTGTTCAGTTGTATGTGTTAACATGTGTTTGTTTTGACCAAATATTGTTGTACATTTAAGGCAGGCATGTGGTCTTTCTCTTGTCAACATGTGATTTTTTACTTGAGCACTGGACAATGTTGGTATTTCAGGTGCCTCTTGTTTCAGCCAAACAACGTTGCTGTCAGCACTGGACGATGTTGTTATTTCTGATGTACGCTCCATCTGCACGTTAACTGTTTTGTCCGTCTTGAAATCTTCACCTGCTGGTGCTGTAACAGAAAATGCAAAAATCTTTTGTAAGTCTCATGATGAAAATGTTTACATATACTGTTCAAAAAAAGAAACGCATAGCTTGTAATATTTGGTTAATTTAGTTATATGGCTACAAGGATATCCACGAAACTGCAGAAAATTTTTATCTGGTCGTCGACCTTTCGTCCATTGCCACAAGTGAGCACGTCACGCATGCGTTATCAGTGGCTACAATGTCAAAATTGCTCATTTGGCACGACCACTCGTCTTGCTTCAGTGTAATCTCGTGAAATCGGGGAATATTGAGCTCTCACCATGTCTTCCAAAACCCATAAAAGCGGAATGTTCGCCACAAAGAAATCAGACGACAATTCAGCGACGAAAGATGGCCCGATTGAGCAGAGAAGACCGCCAAATTGCATTGGGTTGTTTACAAGCAGGCCAAAGTCAAAGTGCAATCGCCAGGCACTTCCACGTGTCCCAGAGCACCATCAGTAGACTGTGGGTCAGGTTTCAAGCCACTGGCTCCGTTGCTGACTTGCCACGAGCGAGAAGACCAAGGGCGACAACTGCTGCTCACGACCGCTTCATACGGCTCCGCCATCTCCGGAATCGTTTCCTGTCGGCCTCATCTTCTGTCCAGGCTCTCCCCGGGCCACACCGATTATCGGACCAGACCGTGCGAAACCGCCTGCATGAAGCTGGTTTGAGAGCTCGCAGACCTCACAGAGGAGCTGTCCTCACCCGCCGCCATCGCCAGAACCGAGTGCAGTGGGGCAACCAGCACCTTCGCTGGACCGTCCGGAATCACTGGAGACACGTGTGGTTCAGCGACGAGTCCTACTTCCTGCTCCAGCGACATGATGGTCGGAGGAGGGTCTACCGAAGAGTAAACGAACGTTACGCGCCCAACTGTGTGGATGAGGCACCCGTTCATGGTGGTGGAGGCGTCATGGTGTGGGGGGCGATCAATACCGCTGGAAGGAGCACCCTGGTGCATGTCCAAGGGCGCATAACTGCCCAGCGATACGTGGAGGAAATTCTGCGCCCACACGCCCTTCCTCTTCTGGCTGACCAGGATGCCATATTCCAGCAGGACAACGCTCGCCGGCACACAGCACGACTCACCACCCAGTTCCTCACCGACCACCATGTCCAGGTGCTTCCCTGGCCATTCATGTCGCCAGACATGAACCCGATAGAACACCTCTGGGATGAATTGGACAGACGTGTGCGCAGGCGAGAAGAAGCGCCGGCAAATCACCGCGATCTATTGCAGGCACTTCAGGAGATTGTGGGACACCATCCCACAGCAAGATATCCGGCATCTGATCCAGTCCATGCCCAGAAGGTGCCGGGCAGTTGTTGCTGCTCAAGGCAGTCACACCCCCTACTGACTTGACAGCCTCGGCACCCAATCGTATTGATTGACTGATTGATTTGAAGATGCAAATGAATATTCAACTGTGTCCATACCAAATTTCAAACAAATAATCTAAATATTGGATTTTCAGTTAATTCTTTCGAAAAATAAAACAAATTTGGCAAGTAGCAACTATGCGTTTCTTTTTTTGAACAGTATACCTTTTCTGAAGGTATGTAAGACAGCATTCCTGAAAGATAGAAATTCACAACTCCCAAAGACAGAAAGATTCTCTTCCTGAAAGAAAAGAAGAGACGTTAAGGAAAGACAGAAAAAGATGTCACTTAAAGGCACACAACTTCTCAGGAAAACAGTTCGGCTTACCATCTCAGATTTGGCTTGACTTTGCATGGAATACGACCATCTGTCCACTTGGTCACATACCAGAAATGAACAGTGTGGGTGATCCCTGTGCATAGTGGACATTAGCTGATGAATTAAATTAAATGTTGTAAATGCAACCACTGGCTTCTCAAGAAATCATTTTATTCAGTGGAATAAGATCCTTCAAAAATCGGAGAAAATCAGGTTTTCACTGTACAGCAATTTCAACTCACCAGGGGCAGTGAGGAACTGTTAGTATGTTACCAAGTGAAGGTTGGTCTTATCCCATGTCAAGTCTGGCCTGATCTGAGATGCTGATCCAAACCATGTTCACAGAAAGGAGTGAGCCTTTAAAATCATCTTCCCATGCTTAATGCTGTATGTGGGCTTGCCTGTCTTGTCAAAAGTACTTCAGATGAGTTTACTCAAGTTACATACACACACCCTGCAATCACAGGAACATAGGCTTGGTGGTTAAGGAATCGTGTGCAAAGGGGAATAACCTCGTTTTATCTCTAACTCAAGAGGAAGAAAAGGCAGTTGCTTTCCTTAAAAGTGACTTTGAGCAAAACTTGAATTTTTAAGTTTTTGTTGTTGCCGCAGCCTCAACACGACCCCCACACACTTTACGCGTATATCGCATGTTAACATGTGGATTTTCAAACTGTTTTTGTGAGAAAATTTTTTCTGTGCAATTAAGGCAGGCATGTGGCTTTTCTCCTGTATGTGTCAACATGTGGGTCTTTAAATGCCTTTTCAGAGCAAATTTCACTTTGCAATAAGGACAGGCATGTGACTTTTCTCCTGTATGTGTAAACATGTGGGTCTTTAAATGCCCTTCTCCTGTATGTGTAAACATGTGGGTCTTTAAATGCCCTTTCAGAGCAAATTTCACTTTGCAATAAGGACAGGCATGTGGCTTTTCAGTTGTATGTGCTAACATGTGGGTCTTCAAGATAAAACGAGGTTATTCCCCTTTGCGGGGGATATAGCTCAGTTGGTAGCGCGCTGGATTTGTATTCAGTTGGCCGCTGTCAGCGTGAGTTCGATCCCAGGTTCGGCGGAAATTTATTTCAGAGTCAACTTTGTGTGCAGACTCTCTTCGGTGTCCGAACCCTCCCCCCGTGTACACTACATTGGGTGTGCACGTTAAAGATCCCACGATTGACAAAAGGGTCTTTCCTGGCAAAATTGCTTAGGCACAGTTAATAATTGTCTACCCATACCCGTGTGACTTGGAATAATAGGCCGTGAAAGGTAAATATGCGCCGAAATGGCTGCAATCTACTGGCCGTATAAAATTTCATCTCACACGGCATCACTGCAGAGCGCCTAGAACTGTACCCACGGAATATGCGCGATATAAGACTCATTGATTGATTGATTGATTGATTGATTCAAATGCTCTTTCAGAGCAAATTTCACTTTGCAATAAGGACAGGCATGTGGCTTTTCAGTTGTATGTGCTAACATTTGTTTGTACACCCCCCCCTTTTGACCAAATATTGTTGTACACTTAAGGCAGGCATGTGGTCTTTCTCTTGTCAACATGTGATTGTTTACTTGATGCTTTGAATCATGTGTAACTGCACTCGTGGAACAGACATATTGTCGTTTTTTACTGTATGGGAGTGCACATCTTGTCAAATTGTTCTTCAAACAATGAGATTCATCTTTACCACTCGAAGATCCATCTAAAACAATATATTTTTCTTTCACTAACGTTCTGCTAAAGATAGGTGTTCTGATTTTTGTTCTTTTTTCCTTTGTCCTATGACTTGTCCCTTTGTCCAGTGATGTCTTTGTCTTACTTGCAGTGACCACAGATTCTGTAGCTGAACATTTCTCCACCACAACAGCCTTAACTCTTGCAGTCTCACAGGTGAAGGTGTCAGAGGATTTCAAGTCACTGTGTTCCACACTCTCAACGTGTTGTGTGGGTTCTACTGGCTCTTGTTTCACTTTCACTTGACAGTAACAGCCTGCAGACAGAGGACAACATGCTGCTTGTGTTACACAGTCACGTGCAATGTCTGGTTTCCTGTCCTCTTCAACTTCCACACCACCACAAACAAAACTCTCACCATGCGCATACACACTTGTTGCAGGGATGTCTTCAGCTGCAGAACTGCTGGTCTCGGTCACAGCTGGTAATGCCTCAGTCTTGAAGTCCTGCCCCGCATTGCATGTACACTCCTCTTTGCACTTGTCTGAGACCTCCATCACTGGCCTTGCTCCACCCTCCCCCACACCGTCTTTTTCACGCTTGATATCATTAGAACATGTACCCCAATCTTGTTCTGAAAATGAAGCTGTGTCTGCAATGGTTCCAAAATCAATTGGGATTTTTGCTGCCCCTTGTTTCTGCCTAGCAACTTCACTGTAAGCACTGGACGATGTTGGTATTTCAGCTGCCTCTTGTTTCAGTCTAACAATGTTGCTGTGATCACTGGACAATGTTGGTATTTCAGCTGCCTCTTGTTTCAGTCTAACAACATCCGTGTAAGCACTGGATGATGTTGGTATTTCAGGTGCCTCTTGTTTCAGCCAAACAACGTTGCTGTCAGCACTGGATGATGTTGGTATTTCAGCTGCCTCTTGTTTCAGCCAAACAACGTCCCTGTAAGCACTGGATGATGTTGGTATTTCAGCTGCCTCTTGTTTCAGCCAAACAACGTCCCTGTAAGCACTGGATGATGTTGGTATTTCAGCTGCCTCTTGTTTCAGTCTAACAACGTCGATGTCAGCACTGGACGATGTTGTTATTTCAGCTGCCTCTTGTTTCAGCCAAACAATGTTGCTGTCAGCACTGGATGATGTTTTTTCAGCTGCCTCTTGTTTTAGCCAAACAACGTTGCTGTCAGCACTGGACGATGTTGGTATTTCTGATGTACGCTCCATCTGCAAGTTGACTGTTTTGTCCGTCTTGAAATTTTTACCTGCTGGTGCTGTAACAGAAAATGCAAAAATCTTTTGTAAGTCTCGTGATGAAAATGTTTACATACCTTTACTGAAGGTATGTAAGACAGCATTCCTGAAAGATAGAAATTCACAACTCGCAAAGACAGAAAGATTCTCTTCCTGAAAGAAAAGACGAGACGTTAAGGAAAGACAGAAAAAGATGTCACTTAAAGGCACACAACTTCTCAGGAAAACAGTTCGGCTTACCATCTCAGATTTGGCAGGTCTTTGCATGGAATACGACCATCTGTCCACTTGGTCACATACCAGAAATGAACAGCGTGGGTGATCCCTGTGCATAGTGGACATTAGCTGATGAATTAAATTAAATGTTGTAAATGCAACCACTGGCTTCTCAAGAAATCATTTTATTCAGTGGAACCCCTCCTTTTAAAGGCCGAGGTCCAACAGGCCAAAATACCCATGGGTCTTGGCGGAGCCTATTTTCAGTGACCGACAGGTCTCAGGTTACCTAGTCTGGTGGGTGCAGTGGCCAAGGCATTCCGCTTGATTAAACAAGCCAACAGCTGACTGCATACCTCTTCTTGCTGTGTGCCTTTCTTGTGAACCTCTGTAAATTCCCGTTATGTGTGTGTGTGTGTGTGTGTGTGTGTGTGTGTGTGTGTGTGTGTGTGTGTGTGTGTGTGTGTGTGTGTGTGTGTGTGTTGTTTTGTGTGTGATATTCACCTTTTTTTCTGACGGTTGTTTGGAACCATTATTTGTGGCAATGATTTATTGACACTAGCAATAAATCCGCTGAGTGCAGATTACACGCACACTCACATACACACGCGCACACACCGTCGTATGCGCGCGCGCATTTGTACACTGTGTAATACAACTGAGCACATGGTCAAAGTTAAGCAGTGCCATACACTGACGCAACCGGTCAACCTGACTTCGTGTTGTAGACTGGAGAGTAGAAATACCTTCTCTCTTGGTGCAGAACCAGAGTGGAAACTCGCACCAACAATCGGATGTCAAGAACTTGAGGAACCACCTACAGAGTTCAATGTGTCACTGCTTTCTAATGTTTTATCCAATATACTGGCGCCACTATGTAGCTCTGTGTCTTGGTTTTACAGTTCCCAAGGAATCAAGGCCTTTACCGTTTTCAAGACGAGTCTGTCAGTCTAGCCGGCTTTTGGAACAGTGGAACCCTGGTTACACAAACTGACTGCATTCTCTAGAGAAAATATATTGACCATTGTCTTTGCCATAATAAACCAAATGTAAAATCTGTGAATCTAACAAGTTGAAACTGACTTGTTAGACACCCTTATTTTGAACAAAAGATATCGTTTGCGGTTGTTAATTACGAATGTGACCGTTGGTTTCAGGTTGACCAGTAAGTCCAGATACATAACGGCACTGTGAGCGTGCATTTCGCTCCCCCAGCCCACATGTTTGGTTTTGTCTGAGACTAACTAGGTCACCAAAATTTGCGGGAAGAGGAGAAATTTGGTGGGAAAACTTTCATTTAGTCAGTCAAGGCATGGTCTCGCGTCGTGGACGGATGAGAATAGCTTTGTGATTAATATATTTTTAATTAGATAGCAGAGCATCACTATTGCTGGATGTTTATGAATATGATATCTGTGACAGACAGGGATTATGACATTTGCCGCATAGTCGCCTGAAGAGTGGTGTTTTAGTGTGTGAAAAAGTGAAGAAAGTGTCTTTCATAAGTGCCTGGTTCCAACGTGCGTGACTGTGATACGCGGTGTTCTACTGGAAACATCAAGCAACACGTACAATATTATTTTCTCTGGAAAAGTCTGCCATAAATTCAAGACATTGGTACCTAACTCACGATCGTATTCATCCACTAAATTATAAATAACTTCAGCTAGAGACATACATTCTTTGCTTCAGCTTACTTTTTCAGTCCAAGAAGAACACGTTTTTTTTCGAATGGATATGTTTCACTTAAAAAAAAGAAAAAAAAAGAACTAACATTCGAAAAGTGCAGACTATATCTTTGAAATAATTTATTAATCACAGAACGATCACTGAAAGTGCTCAGGCAGATTAGCCAGTGGTGTCATGTAGCATCCATGGCGGCTGCAATAGCGCGGAGTGACCGGATCTTTGGGGTCAGGCAACATCTGGTAAACGTTGTGTTGCAGGTGTGTGTTGCCGAAAAGGAATGAGCGGTGCGTGGACATTATCTTTCTCGTGTCTTTAGCTCCGCCCAGTCCACCACGACTGACAGCCGTTTGATTTTAAATTCAAATTTGATGAGTGAATTTTTTTTCTGAAAGTACGTTATCCAGGGCTAATTAGACACACTTTTTGGGGTGCATGTATGGTGTACACCTTGAAATGTTTGCCTGACAAAAATGGTGCTTTTGAGTTTGGTATAGACAGAGTATTTTTGAAAATAATATTTCAAGTGAGAGCTCGTTTCCTGAAAAGGGTTGGACATTAGACTGAAGTGGCACGCGCCGCTCTGCTTTTATACCCGACCCTCGGCCTTTAAGACCCTTCAAAATTCTGATAAAATTGAGTTTCAACTGTACAGCAATTTGAACTGACCAGGGGCAGTGAGGAATTGTTAGTATGTTACCACGTGAAGGGATGGTCTTATCCCATGTAAAGCCTGGCCTGATCTGAGATGCTGATCCAAACCATGTTCACAGAAAGGAGTGAGCCTTTTAAGTCATCTTCCCATGCATTATGATGTATGTGGGCATGGCTGTCTTGTCAAAAGTACTTCAGATGAGTTTACTCAAGTTACATACACACACCCTGCGACCACAGGAACAAAGGCTTTGTTGTTAGGGAATCGTGTGCAAAGGGGAATAATCACGTTTTATCTCTAACTCAAGAGGAAGAAAAGGCAGTTGCTTCCTTTAAAAGTGACCTGGAGCGAAACTTGAATTTTTATGTTTTTGTTGATGCCGCAGCCTCAACACGGCCCCCACACATCTAGAAACGCGCATATCGCTATCTCATTCTTTGGACCACAACATAGTGGAAGTCTACTGTAATTAGGATTACAACATAAAAAAAAACAATTGCAGGTTTTGTCAGCATTAAATTCTGCATTTTCATGTGTAATTGTTCTTTTCATTACAAAACACAAACTGAAATGTATTATGCTTCTGATGATTTTTGACAATCTGTGGTGAATATAACACCTATATTTGGATGGTTTGCAACTTTCATATTTCTGCTTGATTTAAAGCAGCTGAGATACTTTGCCTTAAAGTGAAATTAAGACCAAGAGACATATAGTGATATACACAGGCATGGGAATTGAAAACAGTAAAAATAGCTGAAGATTTTGAAGTAATAGCAATCGAAGACGCGAAGCGTCAATTTGACGGCGCGAAGCGACAGCGTAAAGTTGTGGCATGCCCCCCCCTCTACCCCCCCCCCAAACACACATCCCCCCCCCCCCCCCGCACTGCTGTGCAGAGCTCACTCTTTAGCTGGGCTGGCCTGGCAGCGTGAGATTGCCTGGCAGTAGGCCCGCTATAAATAAAACACTTGCTCCACTGCTGTCTGCTAGTGCTGGCTGCTACAGCCAGAAAGTAGGGTAGTGTGTATTTTGACTAAGCACACACAACTGACACGATCAAATAGACTCGGGCAACCCATGGCAAAAAAGGGGATACATTCAGCTTTAAAATGATACCAAGCATGACAAGGTCGAGAGTACATGCAAAGAGTGTGTGGTGTATCAAAGAGACAGAATACAAACAGACACATTCCTGTCCCAGCACAATCTCTTCCAATCTCCACTCCATTCACACCCCAATTACTCAAGCTGTCCATTTCCCACAAGCAATGTTAGGAATGCAGTGTGAAGTACAGCATGCCAGCATGCAGAATCACTCACCACCAGTCTTGTTACCAGGTCCTATTCGCTGGCAGGAAGGGGTTAATTACTCCACTGTGTGGGGGGGGCGCGCGCCAGGCAAGATAGCAGCTAACGGTACTCCTGTTGCTTGTGTAAACACTTAGAGAGAGAGGGTTCTCACATTTACTGTTTGTGTCAAAAGAACTCTGGTTATTCTATTAGTCAGTCACTGAGTCAGTTGCTGACAGTGAATTCTTTAAAACTGTATCACAGAAGCAGGCTGAGATCTTTTTCAGTACATAGTATTCAGACTTGTTTCACAAAAAAAGACACTTCTCAAAGAAGGAAATAAAACACCTTTCTGTTGTCTTTGAAGGAACATACACACTTCTACAAAATCACAACCATGAAGAGACACGGTAATTTAGGCCAGTTTATATAGGTTAATTTGCATTACTTTGGACTTGACACTGCTGTTCTAAGGAGGGGAGAGACAATGGTTAGCTGTTCCTTCATGAGCACTCTGATCTTGTCTTCATCATTGGTTATTCCCAGAACTCGGCCCTTGAGAGTGTTAACAAAGGAATGTGTTTCCTGATAGGCATTATCAAGCGAAATTTTCGAGGGAACATGTGAACCTTTTAATTTCATCACCCTGCAAAAACATTTGTTGCACAATGTTTGAGAATGAATGTCACTGTTGTCAAGCATGATGTTTATTCCATGATAGCTGTCAAGTTCTACGGTGGCATACCTACACAATTTCACTAGAGTGTCATATTTCTTTTTTGATCTTTCTCCACATACACGACAAAGAGAATGTAGTCTCTCCAAGTGTGCTTCTTTTGTATGAAGAGTTTCCATCACGAAGTGTGCTGAACTTAAACAACTAAAAAATCCACACCCATTTTTCAAGTCCCTTTGCCAGTCAGAAAATGAACACACACATGCACAAATCACAGTTTGTCCTTAAAGAAACTATTTTTTTCCAAAGTTAAGTCCTACACATCACTGCTCATGACAGTTCAAAATACAGACCTACAATCAGGTACCACAAAACACAGTAGGAATAGTATGTTAGAACCCATGTAACAGCATCAAAACTGTCAACAACACATCTACCACTGTGAATAAAACTCAGAACCCTGCTCTCTTTCAACAATAAAAACTCCATTTAGAATACTGGTAACTAAAAACATTTTTGCTCTGGTGCATACTCTAAAGTTTCAATTCACTAACACAGTTAATCCTGGGAAACCAAAAAGGTCCAAGCACTTGCAATAGATCACTGAAAATTGTAAACATCCAGGGTTTTTAATAGGGGCCAAAGAAGGGCCAGCCTGCTGGTGCCAACAGCTGCCACTGACTGACGCCTTCCCTGTGGGAGTGGAATGTCTGGCAGCAGGGGGTATCTGGTAGCAGCTGGCGAGCAGCTAAAGGGGAGGATTTTGCCTGTGCTGCACAGCAGTGCCCGACCAAATTTTGTTCTCTCCAAAGAACCCAACTGGTGCAATTTGGTGTCATCTGAGCTCCGAGTTTGCCATTTAATTCAGTTGTTTTTGCCTCCCCCATTTATTTTTTGGTGGACACTTTTGCTTTTTCGGTGGAGCAAATAAACAATTCGGCGGAAATTTGCCTTTTCGACGGACAATTCCCATGCCTGAAATTTTTCGCAAAATTGCAGTGTTCAACTCCTTGCAAAAAAAAAGTCAATAAAACTTGATAATTTTCTACATTAAAGGCACAGTAAGCCTCCCGTAAACCATCACAGAGCTCTAGAGCGTCTACATACAGTACAAGCATACTTCCATTTGAACGCTCACCGAACGGGAACATCCTGGCTGCTTTCTGTCGAGCGTGAGAAATTTTCAAAGAATTTATTTTCGTGGACTTGGTGCTCTACAACAATGGCGCCTCGTTCTGGTGCTGGACGGCTGTTATGAATATTCAACTTACCGGAAATCAGTAAGCCTCCCGTAAACCATCACAGATACTGTCAGGCTTTTACACACAGTACAAACACCCTTCCATTTGAACGCTCACCAAACGGGAACATCCTAGGTGCCCTACGTAAAGAGCGAGCAATTTTTAAAGAATTAATTTTTCAGATTGTCCAAAATGAGTTACTTCCCTTCGGGTCTCATTCTATCGATGTAAACTGGCGATAGCCTTGGATCGATGATTATCAGAATGTTTTTGGACCGTGGTGCGTTTTTGCGCTGGACCTAACTTTTAAAATCTAAATAATAAATTGACAGCATGTTACACAAACATTCTTTAATCATAAAAGAATTCTTTTTTCATCAAGACGAGATCAGTACAATTCGAAGTATTGAAAGTTTGGAAAAAGAAAAGCCCGGAAGCAGGATCACGCAAGGGTCGTAGCAGACGACGGTTTATGCATATCGCCGTTCCTCTCAACAGTCAAAAGCCATCGCTAGAGTTCTTGTGAACCACAGCCGTTTGTTTCGTGCATAAAAAACGTGCTATTGTAGATAAGCTCACATCGAGTCGCATTCAAATGACTAACTGACGACTACATTGTGAAAAAGGGAAACTGGACCACACGGGTTCACGATGGCTCAGGGGTGAGATAAACCACGCAAAAATAAATTCTTTGAAAATTGTTCGCTCTTTACGGAGGGCACCTAGGATGTTTTCAATCGGTGAGTGTTTAAATGAAAGGGTGTTTTTACTGTGTGTAAAAGCCTGACCGTATCTGTGATGGTTTACGGGAGGCTTACTGTGCCTTTAACAGACGACCTTAAGCCCGACGAGCCCTGTGCAAGAAAATGCCAGAAACATTGTCCTTTTAACTCATCGTTTAGGGGTAGAAAAGAAACTTTCTGGCCCTTCTTTTTTAACATACTAAAATATTTTACGTGTCAAAAGTCATATAACAGTCGTTCTCCTGAAAACCTAGCTACTGCAGTGAATATAACCTTGAAATCTAAAACCCGTATCAAGTAATCAATAACTAAATGTACATGATCAGGCACAAAAAACAAAAAAAATAGGTGTGGTTACGGTAACATAGCCCAAAAAAATAGGGTAGGAAGGTAGGCAATCACTTTTTTTTTTAAACTTTTTTTTCTAACGTGTACAAATTAAACCTACTTGACAGGGAAATAAGTGTGCGACTCGGGCGCTTTCGCTTTCATTGCGTTTTCTGCACTCGTTTTCTTTTTTTCTTTTACAAAATAATGTAATAAAAAGTTATAGGGTCGGCCCCTAAAAATAGGGTAGGTCGAGTTACCGTAACCACACCTATTTTTTTTTTAGGCCTCACTCATCACTGTTCACACACACAACATCACGTTACACACTCACTGCTTGGAGGTGTCTCCATCACCATACTGTAAGCACTGGACGATGTTGGTATTTCTGATGTACGCTCCATCTGGATTCTCACTGCCTTGAAATCTTCACCTGCAGGTGCTGAAACAGAAAATGCATACATTTTTTGTAAATCTTGTGATACAATGTTTACAATAGTCTCCTGTCCGCCCAGCCGACCTTCCCCTTGACCCTGCTTGTGACCTCGATGTTTGATGCCCCCGCAAGGGGCTACGTACTCGCTAAGCACAGTGCACCCAAAACCTCAAAGAGAGATAACTGGCGGAAACCTTCCTATTGTAGTCTCCTGACCTTCCCCTTGACCCTGCTTGTGACCTCGATGTTTGATGCCCCCGCAAGGCGCACAGTACTCCGTAAGCACCCAAAACCTCAAAGAGATAACTGGCGGACACCTTCGTATTACATACCTTTTCTGAAGGTATGAAAGACAGCATTCCTGAAAGATAGAAATTCACAACTCCCCAAAACAGAAAGATTCTCTTCCTGAAAGAAAAGAAGAGAAAGACAGAAAGAAATGTCATTTAAAAGTACACACCTTTTCATGAAAACAGCTCGGCTCACCATCTCAGATTTGGCAGGTCTTTGCATGGAATACGACCATCTGTCCACTTGAATTAGGAAACAAAATAGAACATAAAACACAGTGATTTTACTTGTGAATTCAGAAATAACACCTATAAACCCATTTTTCTTTACTTTATTTGGTGTTTAATGTCGTTTTCAACCACGAAGGTTATATCGCGACGGGGAAAGGGGGGAGATGGGATAGAGCCACTTGTCAATTGTTTCTTGTTCACAAAAGCACAAATCAAAAATTTGCTCCAGGGGTTTGCAACGTAGTACAATGTATTACCTTACTGGGAGAATGCAAGTTTCCAGTACAAAGGACTTAACATTTCTTACATACTGCTAGACTAAAATCTTTACAAAAATCGACTATATTCTATACAAGAAACACTTAACAAGGGTAAAAAGAGAAAGGGAATCCGTTAGTCGCCTCTTACGACATGATGTGGAGCATCGGGTAAATTCTTACCCCTAACCCGCGGGGGGTATAAACCCATTTTTGAAGAAAAATAAAAATGTACCGACAATGGCAAGCCTCGAACCGGCAACCTCGTGATCTCTAGCGCATTTCACTAACGACTAAGTTAAGAAGGCAAGGCTCGAACCGGCGACCTCGTGATCTCCAGCGCATTTCACTAACGACTAAGCTAAGAAGGCAAGGCTCGAACCGGCGACCTCATGATCTCTAGCGCATTTCACTAACGACTAAGCTAAGAAGGCAAGGCTCGAACCGGCGACCTCATGATCTCTAGCGCATTTCACTAACGACAAAGCTAAGAAGGCAAGGCTCAAACCGGCGACCTCGTGATCTCTAGCGCATTTCACTAACGACTAAGCTAAGAAGGCAAGGCTCAAACCGGCGACCTCATGATCTCTAGCGCATTTCACTAACGACTAAGCTAAGAAGGCAAGGCTGGAACCGGCGACCTCGTGATCTCTAGCGCATTTCACTAACGACTAAGCTAAGAAGGCAAGGCTGGAACCGGCGACCTCGTGATCTCTAGCGCATTTCACTAACGACTAAGCTAAGAAGGCAAGGCTAGAACCGGCGACCTCGTGATCTCTAGCGCATTTCACTAACGACTAAGCTAAGAAGGCAAGCTGACTGTTGGGTGAAAACTAGGAAAGTCTATTTTGAGGGATACTGTATCCCATAAATGCAGGTTCTGGCGATTGTTTTTGATTGAACTGATAGAAAAGTGATATTTGACAACATCTGGCATTTCCTAATGTTTATTTCATTATTTTGCATATATATGGATATGGCTAACGTGTGGATTACCTGTGACGACACACAAAGCGTTCTATATTGAAAAGGGAGGCTACTCGCAGGAGTATTCGACAACCTTAATAAGGCTGTTAAAATGATTTATATCAATACATGTATATGATAAGAAAGAGTTTTGATTAATTGGATAAAGATTCTTTTTTTAAATTGTATAAATTGTTAATTAGGCCGCATTTGAAATATGGTAATTTGGTATGGTCCCGGTTTGGTCACACGTACGTGACCCACACATTAAAAATTAATTAAAAATGGAAAATAAGATCAAGTGCATCTTTATTCTTTGTGGGCCCAACTTTTGTCGCGGTTTGGTCACACGTACGTGACACACGGCTTGGGCATTGAACATAAATTAAAAATGGAAAATAAGATCAAGTGCATCTTTGTGGGCCCAACTTTTGTCGCGGTTTGGTCACACGTACATGACGCACGGCCCGCACATTAAACATCAATTAAAAATGGAAAATAAGATCAGTGTGTCGTTGTGCGCCGAACTTTCGTCGCAGTTTGGTACAGTGCAACCCCCGTTTAAAGACCTCCCAATTTAAGACTTCCTCCCTTTTAAGACCTGGTTTTCTCAGATTTACCCCAAGCTTAAGACTCCCTCCTTTTTGACTTGACTTGACTTATTCCTGTAGACTCCCTGTGGAGCATAGGGCCGCAAAAAACAACTTGCTACAGAAACCCTTCTTTTTAAGACCTGGTTTTCTCAGATTTTTTGAAATCGTAAAAGGGGGGTTCCACTGTAGATGCCAGTGAGTTGACAACGAATACACAGTGTGTGCTCCGCATGTGTCTGGCGTCAGTAACTAATATTGACGCACACCTAGCGAGTTGACAACGAATACACAGTGTGTGCTCCGCATGTGTCTGGTGTCGGTCCAGCGCGCTCTGCGCTTGTCAGGCGTTCTTCTGTCGTGTACAATCATGCGTTGAGCTCTGCGCAAGCACAAAAAATCCCAACGCACACAGCATATGACATTGACAACAAATGCATAGCGTTGGTCTAGTGCGCTCGACGAACGAGTAACAAATGTTGATGCACACCTAGCAAACGACAATGCATTGGCCAAAATTGCGAATTTTTCAGTGCACGTGCCTTGCGTCGTGCATGTGTGACTGGCGCATTATAGACTATTAAATATAATAAATACATTACAATAATGGCACGTACTGCCACTGGATAGTGAGCTTTGAATTTACAACAATTAAATTCAGATCACCCCTTATTTAGTTATTATCTCATTTTCCCACATCAAGTAATTAAAGTTCAAGTTGTGGAGATGCTGGTTGTGAAACTGAAAGTGGTACTGAAAAGATATTTTGCGGTTAA
This sequence comes from Littorina saxatilis, assembly GCF_037325665.1. Classification (NCBI taxonomy): domain Eukaryota; kingdom Metazoa; phylum Mollusca; class Gastropoda; order Littorinimorpha; family Littorinidae; genus Littorina; species Littorina saxatilis. The sequence goes on along the minus strand of NC_090260.1, from coordinate 45,457,443 downwards.
ATCTCAGGATCTACAGAGGGAGTCGGGAGTCGATACCTACCGGTACGTTTCTTCCATGAGCTTTGATAAAATTTGGATTGGCTTCTATACGTAGTTGCTTCAGCTCTGTGCTGAAATGTGCATGGTAATCCACACTCGCTCTGCTGGAATATTTACCGGATATTGATTTCAAGAGTTACTTCCCTTGTTGAAGCGCAAACTGTATGAGAATAACTTTTTATATTTTTCGGGATAGATCGATACAATTTTAACGTTTATTTTTGCAGTTTAGAAACAGGATATAAAGGTGTGCATGTTTATGTCCCTGTACTAATTAATAATGTGCTGTACCCGCTCACCCATCGGCTGTCTCACAAACAGTTCCATAAATAGTCCCAAGTCCGTTGCGAATAAAATACCCGTTTGAGGATACCCCCCCAAAAACACCAGATATTTATTGCAGTGGAAATTGGCTGAACCTGCCCTGTAAATCACAAGGCGACTGCAGACCTGTGCAACCTGTGCACGAGACAAGAAAAAATACATCTTGAATTTGTAGCCAGCTCTTTTTCCCCTCATGCAATGTGACTTTCGTTTTCAAAACGGATACGGATACCAAACCAGTATGGGTATGCTTCCCAACTGTTTATGAACGGAGAATACCGATAATAACCTTCATATTTCGTGCAAAATGGTTTTACGATATCGACCAAAAAAATTGAAGAATACAAAACGAATTTGGTGCGCTGTACTCAAAGACAGGGTGAGTACAAATGTTTGTTATAATTATTTATTAGTGTTGCGTCCCATCTAGCCAGCGGCGCTTTTCCGGAAATGACCTGCGCTTTGTTGGAATTCCAACTATGGCCGCCATTGTTGGAATTCCAATTTCGCGATACGCGATTCTGGAAATGAACCGCGCGCAGAGTGAGAATTTTGCTCTTTCTTAGAATGCGATGATTAAATGATAATTGATGGACTACACTGAATGATCAGCGTATGTTTAAAATATCAATAGTTGGTTGTAATAAAACAGATGCATTAGACAAAATCATACCAACGGCTATTTTTCTTACTTACGAACCTTGGAAAAATAAACACTGACCTCGGGCCGGCTGAGATCTTTTTGACGTCGTTCTGAACAAATGAGCGCTTCAGTTTGCCATTTTAACTGGTGCTAGTGAAGTTTACCCTCACAATTTAAGTAACGTTGACAACACTCATGCGTAACTTAATTGTTACATAACAACGTTAACATGATTCATTTTGACAAAATTACTCCGGGCCCTTAATTATCACAAAAAAATGCGAATGTTAATTGTTGTAAGCTTGTTATAACTATAACTTGACTTTAAGGTTTGATAGGTTATTTGGTATACATAATTATGTACAAATTTGACGTTAAGTTAATATTTAATATCTCAAGAAAAATAAACAGAGTTAGACTGACTGAGACGTAACTGTATACGTGTGTGTGTGAGTGTGTGTGGTGGTGTGTTTGAAATTGTGTGTTTGTGTATGTGTGCACACCCTGGTGTACGTGTGTGTGTGTGTGTGTGTGTGTCAGTGTGTGTACACCCTGGTGTGTGTGTCAGTGTGGGTGTGTGTGCGTTTGTCAGTGTGTGTGTGTGTATGTGTGTACACCCTGGTGTGTGTGTCAGAGTGTGGGTGTGTGTATGTGTGTACACCCTGGTGTGTGTGTCAGTGTGGGTGTGTGTGTGTCAGTGTGTATGTGTGTACACCCTGGTGTGTGTGTCAATGTGGGTGTGTGTATAATATGCCGTGTGTATGTGTCAGTGTGCGTGCGTATGTGCATGTGTGTGAAAGAAAGAGATATAGAGAAATGAAACACACAAGTATATATGAATGTCCTTAGCTCGGCAGCCTGCTTTGCCCTTCACAAAATTTGTACATTTACACATGTTTATGAAGGTTTTTTGTGTCCAGCATGTATGTACTGTTCCTTTGTGTGTATCTGATTAACTTATAGCAGTTACAACTTACAAGTACTTTTTAAATGTATGTTCCTTTTTCTCTACAGTTTCGAATACACATCTACCCTTTGGGATGTGTCTTTTCTTGCATTTGAGTCATTCTCCAAAGCTGGTGAATTCTTAGGTCGGTCACTTAAAACGAAATTTTTACAGAAGCAAATGTGGTTAGACCTTTCCCCCTGTTTATGTGGATACAGTATGTTTGAAGAAGCACCCACAGCAAAATGAATGAACATATTTGTATTTTGATATTAAATATAGTGTAATAATGTCAGTAAATCAACAAAAAAGGCGTCAGAAAAATGGGAACAGGCTCGGTACATATATTGGAAGCTACGGTCCATTGCCACGATAAATTTATTATGCATGATTTGTTGAAAAGTCACTTTGTGAAACGATAAAGGTTCATTCCTTTATTGTTGTTATTTTCTTTGTGTTTGAGACCCCCAAAAATGAAGTTGAAAACAGCCTTACGTACGCATCGAATGTTGTCACGCTCACTTAGATTTTTTCGACCTCTGTAACCAAATGAATTTCTTTATAATCACTAATTTTTTACGATCAAGTCAACAAGTGCACCTTGAAGATGCAGAAAATGCATTCATTCAACCGAGGACACACTTTGGACGAATTTGATGTCTCAGAGAGTGTTTTGTGTCACACGTGATGGCCGTCGTAACGGCCCGGTTTTCATTATAAGCTAGCATCAATTCAACTGCATGAAAGCATACATTTTCATGTTTGCACCTTTGTTAATCACCCAGCCATACCGATGCGTGACGTTTTTTTTCACAATTTGTCGTGTATAATGACGTAATTCATGAAAAAAGAAGGTGTAGTTGACATTTTGGACGGCTACGTTCGTAACGTCCTCTGGTACCGGCGAGGTGCAGACCCCGATTGCTTGAACTCCTGGTAATCTCACATGACAAGGTTGGTATTATTTTGTCGCTCATTCATTTATAAGCATGTTTGTAAAAAAAAATTAAAATTAAAATCACGCAAGTGTGAACTACATGAAGTTCTTCAGCCCCACCAGGTTTCGCTTGTCAGTCCTGTAATCTCATGAAGTGAGCGTAACGGCATATTCGGAATCTTGCGATTTAAAATAAAACCTTTTCTTAACCTTCGCAGCCGGTCGTGAGTACTTTTGTCACAGTCCGGACTTTAATTGCGAATATCTCGAAAACTAGGTGGAATTCTGTAAAGAGCTTTTGGAAATGCCTCAAACACCTAAAAATCTATTATCTCCTAAACCCGCATTAAAATTGATTGACAGGTAATGAAATAAACAAAGGTCAAACATCGATTATCTTCGCAACACGTCGTGAGACACTAAGTAACCATACTTCTAACAGTGTAATGTGACTTTCTGGTTCTCTTTCTGAGAAGAGTTCTGATCTATTTCAAGATGGCTCAAGGAACAAGCAGCGAACTCGAGCGGGAGTTTGAGAACCGCGGGTAAGTTTTTCTTCTACATCCTATTCTTTTTGTACACAGAGGTTATGAACAGAAAGTCTGAGAAAACAGGGTCTTAAAGGGAAGAGTCTTAAATCATAGGGTCTTAAAAGGGAGCGAGTCCTAAATCATAGGGTCTTAAAAGGGAGCGAGTCTTAAATCATAGGGTCTTAAAAGGGAGCGAGTCTTAAATCATAGGGTCTTAAAAGGGAGGGAGTCTTAAATCATAGTTAAAAGGGAGCGAGTCTTAAATCATAGTTAAAAGGGAGCGAGTCTTAAAGGCTTACTAACTTACTCCCGTGTTTACAAAGTATAGTTTGCCCACAATCGATGTCAAACGCACCATAAGACCATATAATGACGATATGTCGTCATGCGCGGACCATATACGTGCATTTCAGCTTGTTCTAGCCTCTGAAAAAGTGAGGATGTCAACAACGACATGTAGTTCTCTCCCTTGCGTCAACAGCGCATGTGTTGCCAAATCTATAAATAGGACGATCCAGATCAAAATGAAAATGAACATATCTCAACATTGAAGGGGTCCTAGACCACAATATTTTGCAGGGAACTTAATTTAGCATGTCTCCAGCTGTTGGTAAAGCAATTAGCGTGTATAGTCATCGAGTACTTATGGCTTTAAATCATAGGGTCTTAAAAAGGAGCGAGTCTTAAATCATAGGGTCTTAAAAGGAGCGAGTCTTAAATCATAGGGTCTTAAAAGGGAGCGAGTCTTAAATCATAGGGTCTTAAAAAGGAGTGTCTTAAATCATAGGGTCTTAAAAGGGAGCGAGTCTTAAATCATAGGGTCTTAAAAAGGAGTGTCTTAAATCATAGGGTCTTAAAAGGGAGCGAGTCTTAAATCATAGGGTCTTTAAAGGGAGCGAGTCTTAAATCATAGGGTCTTAAAAGGAGCGAGTCTTAAATTATAAGGTCTTAAAAGGGAGCGAGTCTTAAATCATAGGGTCTTAAAAAGGAGCGAGTCTTAAATCATAGGGTCTTAAAAGGAGCGAGTCTTAAATCATAGGGTCTTAAAAAGGAGCGAGTCTTAAATCATAGGGTCTTAAAAGGAGCGAGTCTTAAATCATAGGGTCTTAAAAGGGAGCGAGTCTTAAACCATAGGGTCTTAAAAGGAGGGAGTCTTAAATCATAGGGTCTTAAAAGGAGCGAGTCTTAAATCATAGGGTCTTAAAAGGGAGCAAGTCTTAAACCATAGGGTCTTAAAAGGAGGGAGTCTTAAATCATAGGGTCTTAAAAGAGAGCGAGTCTTAAACCATAGGGTCTTAAAAAGGAGTTTCTGGAAGTTTTCAGACAAAATCGCGATTGTAAGGGAGATAATTGTGGGTTCGATGTCAAAATAAAAGCTGAGTTATGGTTCCTGTTTATTTCAGGTAAGAATTAACTTGGTGCGTAATTATACAACACGTAAAAGATAAATGTAAGTACAAAATCGGAAATATATTTAGTTTGATAATCTAATTCAATGAAAAGCCTGATTTCTGTATTTTTTACATTTAGTCAAGTTTTGACTAAATGTTTTAACGTAGAGGGGGGAATCGAGACGAGGGTGTGGTGTATGTGTGCGTGTGTGTAGAGCGATTCAGACCAAACTACTGGACCGATCTTTATGAAATTTGACATGAGAGTTCCTGGGATTGATATCCCGGAACGTTTTTTTCTTTTTTTTGATAAATGTCTTTGATGACGTCATATCCGGCTTTTCGTGAAAGTTGAGGCGGCACTGTCACGCTCTCATTTTTCAACCAAATTGGTTGAAATTTTGGTCAAGTAATCTTCGACGAAGCCCGGACTTCGGTATTGCATTTCAGCTTGGTGGCTTAAAAATTAATTAATGACTTTGGTCATTAAAAATCTTAAAATTGTATAAAACGATTCAAATTTACGTTCATCTTATTCTCCATCATTTGCTGATTGCGAAAACATATAAGTACAGTCGTCTCCGCTTAGCTCGTCCCTTTCGGGACCGAAAAATTCGCGACGAGCTAACCGGCCGACGAGCTAACCAGCGGACGAGGTAAACGGAGTCCAATTTCCCTGGGGGATATGCTGCGACGAGCTATCCGGCGAATTCGTCCAGACCAATATCAAAAGCACATAAACACTTGTAAACGGGTGTATCAGGTTCTGAGATAACTATCAATCTAGTATACTGCTGTTTGATCTTAACTTTATCTTTCTTGATCGAGGACAACGTCGTTCGTGGGATATCAAGATCGTCTGCTATGGTCTTTAGGAGTTTGCTTGGATTGTCCTCCATTATTTGAATAACTTCCATTTTCCTTTTCAGGGAAAGACCCTGCACCTTTCGTTTCGTTTGCATCTTTTCTGCGTTGTGAGACTACCCAACGATTGGCATTTGTCTAGGACTGAGTGACAGATGGATGCCAGAAATGATTGACAGGTGTCATTGTCCAAACATTATTCTAATTAGTCATACAAAGAAAGTTTTGTGTGTACATTGTACCTACTAATAAGTGGGAGAAAATTGAAACAAAGTAGCAAAATCAGATAAACAGCGCATGTTTTCTTCTTTGACATTCAATTCGAAAAGTCTGGCAGTTTATGGAACGTTCTTTTGTTACTGTCATCCTGTCAGAAGACGTCATCGCTGACGACACCATGTCGTTATGACGAGCTATCCGGCGTAAATGACGTCACACCATGCCTTGGGACTGGAAAGTTTGGTCGAGCAAAGCGGCGGACGAGCTAACCGGCGGACGAGCTAACCAGCTTAATTTTACAGATACAAAGAAGGACGTCAGCCCGGGGACAAAATATGGCGACGAGCTAAACGGCGGACGAGCTAAGCGGGGTCGAGCTAAGTGGAGTCGAGTGTATGTTATATTTGGATTAAAAACAAGCTCTGAAAATTAAATATCAAAAAAATTATTATCAAAATTAAATTGTCGAAATCAATTTAAAAACACTTTCATCTTATTCCTTGTCGGTTCCTGGTTCCAAAAACATATAGATATGATATGTTGGGATTAAAAACACGCTCAGAAAGTTAAACCGAAGAGAGGTACAGAAAAGCGTGCTATCCTTCTCAGCGCAAGTACTACCCCGCTCTTCTTGTCAATTTCACTGCCTTTGCCGTGCGCGGTGGACTGACGATGCTACGAGTATACGGTCTTGCTGCGTTGCATTGCGTTCAGTTTCATTCTGTGAGTTCGACAGCTACTTGACCAAATGTTGTATTTTCGCCTTACGCGACTTGTTTCTTTTTACATTTAGTCAAGTTTTGACTAAATGTTTTAACATAGAGGGGGGAATCGAGACGAGGGTCGTGGTGTATGTGCGTGTGTGTGTGTGTGTGTGTCTCTGTGTGTGTGTAGAGCGATTCAGACTAAACTACTGGACCGATCTTTATGAAATTTGACATGAGAGCTCCTGGGTATGATATCCCCATACGTTTTTTTCATTTTTTTGATAAATGTCTTTGATGACGTCATATCCGGCTTTTCGTGAAAGTTGAGGCGGCACTGTCACGCCCTCATTTTTCAACCAAATTGGTTGAAATTTTTGTCAAGTAATGTTCGACGAAGCCCGGACTTCGGTATTGCATTTCAGCTTGGTGGCTTAAAAATTAGTTAATGACTTTGGTCATTAAAAATCTGAAAATTGTAAAAAAAAAATTTTTAAAAACGATCCAAATTTACATTCATCTTATTCTCCATAATTTGCTGATTCCAAAAACATATAAATATGTAATATTTGGATTAAAAACACGCTCTGAAAATTAAATATATAAAAATTAATATGAAAATTAAATTGTCTAAATCAATTTAAAAACACTTTCATCTTATTCCTTGTCGGTTCCTGATTCCAAAAACATATCTATATATTTTTTCAGATATGATATGTTTGGATTAAAAACACGCTCAGAAAGTTAAAACAAAGAGAGGTACAGAAAAGCGTGCTATACTTCTGAGCGCAACTGCTACCCCGCTCTTCTTGTCAATTTCACTGTCTTTGCCGTGAGCGGGTGACTCAGACGATGCTACGAGTATGCTGTCTTGCTGCGTTGCATTGCGTTCAGTTTCATTCTGTGAGTTCGACAACTACTTGACTAAATGTTGTATTTTCGCCTGACGCGACTTGTTTACATTTAGTCAAGTTTTGACAAAATGTTTTAACGTAGAGGGGGGGAATCGAGACGAGGGTCGTGGTGTATGTGCGCGCGCGTGTGTGTGTGTGTGTGTGTGTGTGTGTGTGTGTGCGTGTCAGTGTGTGTCTGTGTGTGTGTGTAGAGCGATTCAGACTAAACTACTGGACCGATCTTTATGAAATTTGACATGAGAGTTCCTGGGTATGAAATCCCCATACGTTTTTTTCATTTTTTCAATAAATATCTTTGATGACGTCATATCCGGCTTTTCGTGAAAGTTGAGGCGGCACTGTCACGCCGGCTCTCATTTTTCAACCAAATTGGTTGAAATTTGGTCAAGTAATGTTCGACGAAGGCCGGGGTTTGGTATTGCATTTCAGCTTGGTGGCTTAAAAACTAATGAGTGAGTTTGGTCATTAAAAATCTGAAAATTGTAAAAAAAAATTTTTTTTTATAAAACGATCCAAATTTACGTACATCTTATTCTTTATCATTTTCTGATTCCAAAAACATATAAATATGTTATATTTGGATTAAAAATAAGCTCTGAAAATTAAAAATATAAAAATTATTATCAAAATTAAGTTGTCCAAATCAATTTAAAAACACCTTCATCTTATTCCTTGTCGGTTCCTGATTCCAAAAACATTAGATATATGTTTCGATTAAAAACACGCTCAGAAAGTTAAAACGAAGAGAGGTACAGAAAAGCGTGCTATCCTTCTCAGCGCAAGTACTACCCCGCTCTTCTTGTCAATTTCACTGCCTTTGCCGTGCGCGGTGGACTGACGATGCTACGAGTATACTGTCTTGCTGCGTTGCATTGCGTTCAGTTTCATTCTGTGAGTTCGACAGCTACTTGACTAAATGTTGTATTTTCGCCTTACGCGACTTGTTTTTCTTGTTCTTGTTTTGTTTACCGGTGCATGTTTTTCCTTCTTTGAAAAGTATGGTTACTTTGGTACTCACGACGTGCTGCAAAGAATGTTTTTAGCGACCGGCTGCGAAGGTTAAAACAAAGATTGCTCACTTATGACATTGTATTGCATTCTCAAAAGCGAATATTATGAATTTGATGCTTTATCCAGTGACCAAGTTTTGTGCGCACCAGTGACAACAATTAGACGTGTTGTGAATGATGTCTCCGGTAGAAGGCTAATTTAATTATCCCCCGTGTACATCTGCCCTCTGAACAATTGCCCCAGACAAATGCCCCAAACCATGGGCGGACAGTTGCCCCCCCCCCCTTTCTGACAACTGCCCCCCGAATACCCCATCCTCCCCAGCATCGTGTGTGTGTGTGTGTTTGTGTTTGTGTTTATGTGTGTGTGTGTGTGTGTATATGCGTGCGTGCGTGTGAGTGTATGTGTGTGTGCGTCTGTGTTTGTTTCTGTGTGTCTTTTTCTATGTGTGTGTGAGTGTGTGTAAGTGCGTGCGCGTCTGTGAGTACGTGCGTGCGTGTTTGTGTCTTTTTGTCCCTGTGTGTCTGTTTGCACGTGCGTGCGTAAAATGTTAACGCCGCGTGCATGCGTGTGTTTTCGAAATGTGTATTGTGTGCGTGCGTGCGTACGTGCGCACGTATGCGTACAGGACGCGGTTCAAGCACCGTTTGGAGACCTGCATTATTCAGTGACGCACAAACCCAAACCTGTGTGTGTGTGTGTGTGTTTAAGTGTGCGTGCGTGTGTGTGTGTTTCTGTGTTTTTCTGTGTGTGCGTGCGTGTGTGTGTATGTGTGTGTGCATCAAACGTTCTTAAAGGAATGGTGAATACAAAACTTAAAGCGTTCATTGCAGAAATAATTATAATCATGATAGCAAGAGAAGTGTAAAGCGGTTCCTTTCTTTATTTGGTGTTTAACGTCGTTTTCAACCATTCAAGGTTATATTGCGACGAGTGTAAAGCGGTCATGCATAGCATGCAAATAAAACACATATAGAATTGCAAGTTAATTTGTTTATATATTTGGACAGTAATAATACAATCCAAAGATTGATACTATAAACTTTATATTGCAGGTATTGGACAGAAAGCCTGGTGAGGTGCACTTTGTTTCCATGAGTGGTAGATAAAACACATATGGACAGCACTTGCAGTATTAGTTGCCTTTTGCTTCAAGCTTTATTGTTGTATATCCGGCACATTATGTTGTCAGTTGTTCTTTCGGATTTTTCAAAGTATGGTGTTTGTTTTTGCATGATCTGAATATTGTTGATCACAATAAAATTGATATAATTATACATTTTCTGGTGTGTTTTTTAATTATATGTGTGATTGTCAAATACGTATTCAACACCTCGTCAAATTCAAGGTGATATGTTTTCACATTTACGCAGGATCTCTCTCTCCTCTCTCTCCTCTCTCTCTCTCTCTCTCTCTCTCTCTCTCTCTCTCTCTCTCTCTCTCTCTCTCTCTCTCTCTCTCTCTCTATTTTTGTACAAGGTTTTCTGTCCACAAACCTTTTATGTCACCAATATAAATGTGTTTACATGTGTATTGTATGTACGTGCCAAGGTATATTTGAAGAAAAAAAAAATTTAATTAATTTTTTATTATAAAAAAAAGTATTTGAATATTTTTTTATATATTTTTTTTATTTCTTTCTTTCTTTATTTGGTGTTTAACCTTTGCCGTGCTTCCTGGGTTCACCTGTACCCAGAGACACACTAAAATCATTGTAACTCTGGAACCATTAAAGGTATAGTTTTGAAATTTTAAGTATCTCTCACACACCTAATTTGCTCTCTGTCTGCAAATTTTTAGTGTGTACATGACAAAACATTAAAATTAATTGATTATGATAATTTACATAAACACTACCGATGGCGCGGGTTCACACAAACCCATACTTTTAAAGAGTAGTAGTGATTGTAACTATCCCTCTGCCGACGGCGCGGGTTCTGCTACACCCATAATTACCAAAGCGGCGGAACAGTGTCTGTCTGCCTGTTTGTCTCCAAGAGACTGTCTGTCTGTCCGTATCTCTAAGTCTGTTGTCAGTTGCTCTGTCTGTCTATCTGTCTTTCCGTCTATCTGACTGTCTGTCTCTGTCTCTTAGGCTCTCTCTCTCTGTCTCTCTCTCTTAGTCTCTCTCTGTGTCTCTTTCTTAGTCTCTCTCTCTTTCTTAGTCTCTCTCTCTTTCTTAGTCTCTCTCTCTTTCTTTCTTAGTCTCTCTCTCTTTCTTAGTCTCTCTCTCTTAGTCTCTCTCTCTCTCTTTCTTAGTCTCTCTCTCTCTCTTAGTCTCTCTCTCTCTCTTTCTTTCTTAGTCTCTCTTTCTTAGTCTCTCTCTCTCTCTTTCTTAGTCTCTCTCTCTCTCTTTCTTAGTCTCTCTCTCTCTATTTCTTAGTCTCTCTCTCTTTCTTAGTCTCTCTCTCTTTCTTAGTCTCTCTCTCTCTTTCTTAGTCTCTCTCTCTCTCTCTTTCTTAGTCTCTCTCTCTCTTTCTTAGTCTCTCTCTCTCTTTCTAAGTCTCTCTCTCTCTTTCTAAGTCTCTCTCTCTCTTTCTTAGTCTCTCTCTCTCTCTTTCTTAGTCTCTCTCTCTCTTTCTTAGTCTCTCTCTCTCTCTCTCTTTCTTAGTCTCTCTCTCTTTCTCTCTCTCTCTTTCTTAGTCTCTCTCTCTCTTTCTTAGTCTCTCTCTCTCTCTTTCTTAGTCTCTCTCTCTCTTTCCTAGTCTCTCAGTCTCTCTCAGTCTCTCTCAGTCTCTCCCTCCCCCTCTCCCTCCCCTGAAAGAAGTCGGTGAAGGGAGAAACTCGATGTACCCACTGAAGTAGCGCTGTGGGTTTCCCTGAACCCACCCCGTCGTTAGAGAAATAAACGGTAAAAACCCTCTTTCAAATGTATGGGCTCAGACAAACCCGCATCGTCGTTAGAGAAATAAACGGTTTGTTTGTTTGTTTGTTTATTTGTTGCTTAACGTCCAGCCGACTACGCAGAGCCATATCAGGACGAGGAAGGGGGGGATGAAGGGGGCCACTTGTCAAGCGATTCCTGTTTACAAATGCACTAACCCATTACTTGTGTCCCAGCAGGCTTTAGTAAAACTAAATTAATACCTACTGGAAGATTATCAGTTTCCAGTATGTTAAAAATAGGCTTAACCTATCTATCCTTAGCGGATTATGACATTATTCAGTTATTCTGCAGAAAAACCAAAATGCTGGAGAAAAACTGTCTTTTCTGCAGCATTTCTGCATAATGTCATCTTTCGCCGAAGCAACGGGTTTTTCTGGAGCAAAACATTTTACTGCAGTAAAATTGAAATCAAGAATGCTGCAGTAAAACGGTGCTGTTGTTTTACTGCAGAAAACCTGTTTACACTTTTTCTGCAGAATGTTGTACTGGCTCATTATAATGTTGGAGCACGCGAGCCCCCCTCTGTCGAGAGATGGACTCATCCAGAATTACCAATATTTGTGCTACACGCCTTCTGATTGGTACACTGCGGAACAAACTATTATACTATCCCAGGGGGCGACGAATACAAACGCTACTTTACAAGGTCGTTCGTTTTTCTCCAGAAAAACTGTGACAGACTATTCTGCAGTAAAACAACATCACCGTTTTACTGCAGCATTCTTGATTTCAATTTTACTGCAGTAAAACTGTTTTACTGCAGAAAAAAACGTTGCTCTCGCGAAAGATGACATTATGCAGAAATGCTGCAGAAAAGACAGTTTTTCTCCAGCATTTCGGTTTTTCTGCAGAATAACTGAATAATGTCATAATCCGCCAAGAGCCAGTACAAAATGCTGCAGAAAAAGTGTAAACAGGTTTTCTGCAGTAAAACAACAGCACCGTTTTACTGCAGCATTCTTGATTTCAACTTTACTGCAGTAAAATGTTTTGCTCCAGAAAAACCCGTTGCTTCGGCGAAAGATGACATTATTCAGAAATGCTGCAGAAAAGACAGTTTTTCTCCAGCATTTCTGTTTTTCTGCAGAATAACTGAATAATGCCAAAATGCTGAAGAAAAAGTGTAAACAGTTTTTCTCCAGTAAAACAACATCTCCGTTTTACTGCAGCATTCTTGATTTCAATTTTACTGCAGTAAAACTGTTTTACTGCAGAAAAAAACGTTGCTCTCGCGAAAGATGACATTATTCAGAAATGCTGCAGAAAAGAACGGTTTTTCTCCAGCATTTCTGTTTTTCTGCAGAATAACTGAATAAAGTCATCATCCGCCAAGGATACCTATCTACTGCTGGACTTACATCAGAACACTAACAGATTAAACTATACATGAATCGCGAGACAAGCGGCAAGAGAAGAGATTTTTGGAAAAAATACAGGTGAATGAGCAAGAAGGCAGAAAAAAGAAAAGAATTCATGAAGAAAAAGAGAGCATGACAGGAAAGAGGAACCAAAAATCTACCTAACAGCAAACTAGAAAGCTCCTGCGGTTCCAAAAACAGGAGGGGCCTTTAATTTCGGGAAGAAATAAACGGTAAAAACCCTCTTTCAAATGTATGGGTTCAGACAAACCCGCATCGTCGGGCGTGTGTAGTCAAAAGCGGCATCCGGCAAAGGTTAACGTCGTTTTCAACCATTCAAGGTTATAACGCGACGGGAAAAGGGGGGAGATGGGATAGGGGAAAGCGGGGAGATGGGATAGGGGAAAGCGGGGAGATGGGATAGAGCCACTTGTTAATTGTTTCTTGTTCACAAAAGCACTAATCAAAAAATTGCTCCAGGGGCTTGCAACGTAGTACAATATATGACCTTACTGGGAGAATGCAAGTTTCCAGTACAAAGGACTTAACATTTCTTACATACTGCTTGACTAAAATCTTTACAAACATTGACTATATTCTATACAAGAAACACTTAACAAGGGTAAAAGGAGAAACAGAACCGTTAGTCGCATCTTACGACATGCTGGGTAGCATCGGGTAAATTCTTTCTCGTCCCAACCAATATGGGACTCCCCTTAACCCGCAGGGGGTTCCCCTAACCCGCGGGGGGTGACGGCACAAATAAATTAATCACATAAAAATAATCACACAGCAAAAGCACTACTTGAAAACTGGCGTCAAACTGTACAGCACAACTTAAAAACCATAAAATGCCTCTGTTTTTGCACAAGAATCCATAAGACAGACAGCAAAAATACATTAATCACATCTTGATGCTCAGCAGAAGCACTACTTGTAAACTAGCGTTTGTTTGTTTGTTTGCTTAACGCCCAGCCGACCACGAAGGGCCATATCAGGGCGGTGCTGCTTTGACATATAACGTGCGCCACACACAAGACCGAAGTCGCAGCAGGCTTCATGTCTCACCCAGTCACATTATTCTGACACCGGACCAACACTAGTGTCCTAGCATTAACCCCATAATGCCAGACGCCAGGCGGAGCAGCCACTAGATTGCCAATTTTAAAGTCTTAGGTATGACCCGGCCGGGGTTCTTTCTTTCTTTATTTGGTGTTTAACGTCGTTTTCAACCATTCAAGGTTATATTGCGACGGGGAAAGAGGGGGATGGGATAGGGGAAAGGGGGGAGATGGGATAGAGCCACTTGTTAATTTGTTTCCAGTACAAAGGACTAACATTTCTTACATACTGCTTGACTAAAATCTTTACAAATATTGACTATATTCTACACAAGAAACACTTAAGGGTAAAAAGAGAAACAGAACCGTTAGTCGCCTCTTAGGACATGCTGGGTAGCATCGGGTAAATTCTTTCTCGTCCCAACCAATATGGGACTCCCCCTAACCCGCGGGGGGTTGATAAATGTTGATATCACAGTCAAATCTAACGATAAATAATATATACTAAACTTGGCAAAAATATTATTGCGATTAAGTTTGCACCCAAATTAAAGTGGTAATTCCCGTGTCATTTTATTCCAACCTTCTCTTGGATGACTTCTCGGATAACTAATTTCCTTTACACAAATCACGTGATCGCCGCTTAGATTTCCCTGTACAATGCAGTGAGGACAGGTGGCTTTTCTCAAGTATGTGTTAACATGTGGATTTTCAAACTATTTTCGTGAGAATATTTTGCTGTGCAAATAAGGCAGGCATGTGGCTTTTCTCCTGTATGTGTCAACATGTGGGACTTCAAATACCATTTCCGAGTAAATTTCTTTGAACAATGAGGACAGGCATGTGGCTTTTCTCCTGTATGTGTCAACATGTGGGTCTTCAAACCCACTTTCCGAGCAAATGTCATTGTACAATGAGGACAGGCATGTGGCTTTCCTCCTGTATGTGTCAACATGTGGGTCTTCAAAGTCCTTTTCTCAGCAAATTTCACTTTGCAATGAGGACAGGTATGAGGCTTTTCTCCTGTATGTGTCAACATGTGGATATTCAAAACATCTTTCCGAGCAAATTTCTTTGAACAACGAGGACAGGCATGTGGCTTTTCTCCTGTATGTGTCAACATGTGGGTCTTCAAAAACTTTTTCAGAGCAAATTTCTTTGAACAATGAGGACAGGCATGTGGCTTTTCTCCTGTATGTGTCAATATGTGGGTCTTCAAAACCCCTTTCTGAGCAAATTTCATTGTACAATGAGGACAGGCATGTGGCTTTTCTCCTGTATGTGTCAACATGTGGATCTTCAAAACATTTTTCCTAGTAAATTTCTTTGAACAATGAGGACAGGCATGTGGCTTTTCTCCTGTATGTGTCAACATGTGGATCTTCAAAACATCTTTCCGAGCAAATTTCTTTGAACAATGAGGACAGGCATGTGGCTTTTCTCCTGTATGTGTCGACATGTGGGGCTTTAAATGCCCTTTCAGAGCAAATTTCTTTGAACAATGAGGACAGGCATGTGGCTTTTCTCCTGTATGTGTCAACATGTGGGTCTTCAAAACGTCTTTCCGAGCAAATTTCTTTGAACAATGAGGACAGGCATGTGGCTTTTCTCCTGTATGTGTCAACATGTGGGTCTTCAAATGCCCTTTCAGAGCAAATTTCTTTTCGCAATGAGGACAGGCATGTGGCTGTTCAGTTGTATGTGTTAAAATGTGATTCTTTACAAGAGCACTGGACAATGTTGGTATTTCAGGTGCCTCTTGTTTCAGCCAAACAACGTTGCTGTCAGCACTGGACGATGTTATTTCTGATGTACGCTCCATCTGCACGTAAACTGTTTTGTCTCTCTTGAAATCTTCACCTGCTGGTGCTGTAACAGAAAATGCAAAAATCTTTTGTAAGTCTCATGATGAAAATGTTTACATACCTTTTCTGAAGGTAAGCAAGACAGCATTCCTGAAAGATAGAAATTCACAATTCCCAAAGACAGAACGATTCTCTTCCTGAAAGAAAAGACGAGACGTTAAGGAAAGACAGAAAAAGATGTCACTTCTCAGGAAAACAGTTCGGCTTACCATCTCAGATTTGGCAGGTCTTTGCATGGAATACGACCATCTGTCCACTTGGTCACATACCAGAAATGAACAGCGTGGGTGATCCCTGTGCATAGTAGACATTAGCTGATGAATTAAATTAAATGTTGTAAATGCAACCACTGGCTTCTCAAGAAATCATTTTATTCAGTGGAACCTCCCCCCCCCCCCCTTTTAAGACCCTTCAAAAATCTAAGAAAATCAGGTTTTCACTGTACAGCAATTTCAACTCACCAGGGGCAGTGAGGAACTGTTAGTATGTTACCAAGTGAAGGTTGGTCTTATCCCATGTCAAGTCTGGCCTGATCTGAGATGCTGATCCAAACCATGTTCACAGAAAGGAGTGAGCCTTTAAAATCATCTTCCCATGCTTAATGCTGTATGTGGGCTTGCCTGTCTTGTCAAAAGTACTTCAGATGAGTTTACTCAAGTTACATACACACACCCTGCAATCACAGGAACATAGGCTTGGTGGTTAAGGAATCGTGTGCAAAGGGGAATAACCTCGTTTTATCTCTAACTCAAGAGGAAGAAAAGGCAGTTGCTTTCCTTAAAAGTGACTTTGAGCAAAACTTGAATTTTTAAGTTTTTGTTGTTGCCGCAGCCTCAACACGACCCCCACACACTTTACGCGTATATCGCATGTTAACATGTGGATTTTCAAACTGTTTTTGTGAGAAAATTTTTTCTGTGCAATTAAGGCAGGCATGTGGCTTTTCTCCTGTATGTGTCAACATGTGGGTCTTTAAATGCCTTTTCAGAGCAAATTTCACTTTGCAATAAGGACAGGCATGTGACTTTTCTCCTGTATGTGTAAACATGTGGGTCTTTAAATGCCCTTCTCCTGTATGTGTAAACATGTGGGTCTTTAAATGCCCTTTCAGAGCAAATTTCACTTTGCAATAAGGACAGGCATGTGGCTTTTCAGTTGTATGTGCTAACATGTGGGTCTTCAAGATAAAACGAGGTTATTCCCCTTTGCGGGGGATATAGCTCAGTTGGTAGCGCGCTGGATTTGTATTCAGTTGGCCGCTGTCAGCGTGAGTTCGATCCCAGGTTCGGCGGAAATTTATTTCAGAGTCAACTTTGTGTGCAGACTCTCTTCGGTGTCCGAACCCTCCCCCCGTGTACACTACATTGGGTGTGCACGTTAAAGATCCCACGATTGACAAAAGGGTCTTTCCTGGCAAAATTGCTTAGGCACAGTTAATAATTGTCTACCCATACCCGTGTGACTTGGAATAATAGGCCGTGAAAGGTAAATATGCGCCGAAATGGCTGCAATCTACTGGCCGTATAAAATTTCATCTCACACGGCATCACTGCAGAGCGCCTAGAACTGTACCCACGGAATATGCGCGATATAAGACTCATTGATTGATTGATTGATTGATTGATTCAAATGCTCTTTCAGAGCAAATTTCACTTTGCAATAAGGACAGGCATGTGGCTTTTCAGTTGTATGTGCTAACATTTGTTTGTACACCCCCCCCTTTTGACCAAATATTGTTGTACACTTAAGGCAGGCATGTGGTCTTTCTCTTGTCAACATGTGATTGTTTACTTGATGCTTTGAATCATGTGTAACTGCACACGTGGAACAGACATATTGTCGTTTTTTACTGTATGGGAGTGCACATCTTGTCAAATTGTTCTTCAAACAATGAGATTCATCTTTACCACTCGAAGATCCATCTAAAACAATATATTTTTCTTTCACTAACGTTCTAACGTTCTGCTAAAGATAGGTGTTCTGATTTTTGTTCTTTTTTCCTTTGTCCTATGACTTGTCCCTTTGTCCAGTGATGTCTTTGTCTTACTTGCAGTGACCACAGATTCTGTAGCTGAACATTTCTCCACCACAACAGCCTTAACTCTTGCAGTCTCACAGGTGAAGGTGTCAGAGGATTTCAAGTCACTGTGTTCCACACTCTCAACGTGTTGTGTGGGTTCTACTGGCTCTTGTTTCACTTTCACTTGACAGTAACAGCCTGCAGACAGAGGACAACATGCTGCTTGTGTTACACAGTCACGTGCAATGTCTGGTTTCCTGTCCTCTTCAACTTCCACACCACCACAAACAAAACTCTCACCATGCGCATACACACTTGTTGCAGGGATGTCTTCAGCTGCAGAACTGCTGGTCTCGGTCACAGCTGGTAATGCCTCAGTCTTGAAGTCCTGCCCCGCATTGCATGTACACTCCTCTTTGCACTTGTCTGAGACCTCCATCACTGGCCTTGCTCCACCCTCCCCCACACCGTCTTTTTCACGCTTGATATCATTAGAACATGTACCCCAATCTTGTTCTGAAAATGAAGCTGTGTCTGCAATGGTTCCAAAATCAATTGGGATTTTTGCTGCCCCTTGTTTCTGCCTAGCAACTTCACTGTAAGCACTGGACGATGTTGGTATTTCAGCTGCCTCTTGTTTCAGTCTAACAATGTTGCTGTGATCACTGGACAATGTTGGTATTTCAGCTGCCTCTTGTTTCAGCCAAACAACGTCCCTGTAAGCACTGGATGATGTTGGTATTTCAGCTGCCTCTTGTTTCAGCCAAACAACGTCCCTGTAAGCACTGGATGATGTTGGTATTTCAGCTGCCTCTTGTTTCAGCCAAACAATGTTGCTGTCAGCACTGGATGATGTTTTTTCAGCTGCCTCTTGTTTTAGCCAAACAACGTTGCTGTCAGCACTGGACGATGTTGGTATTTCTGATGTACGCTCCATCTGCAAGTTGACTGTTTTGTCCGTCTTGAAATCTTTACCTGCTGGTGCTGTAACAGAAAATGCAAAAATCTTTTGTAAGTCTCGTGATGAAAATGTTTACATACCTTTACTGAAGGTATGTAAGACAGCATTCCTGAAAGATAGAAATTCACAACTCGCAAAGACAGAAAGATTCTCTTCCTGAAAGAAAAGACGAGACGTTAAGGAAAGACAGAAAAAGATGTCACTTAAAGGCACACAACTTCTCAGGAAAACAGTTCGGCTTACCATCTCAGATTTGGCAGGTCTTTGCATGGAATACGACCATCTGTCCACTTGGTCACATACCAGAAATGAACAGCGTGGGTGATCCCTGTGCATAGTGGACATTAGCTGATGAATTAAATTAAATGTTGTAAATGCAACCACTGGCTTCTCAAGAAATCATTTTATTCAGTGGAACCCCTCCTTTTAAAGGCCGAGGTCCAACAGGCCAAAATACCCATGGGTCTTGGCGGAGCCTATTTTCAGTGACCGACAGGTCTCAGGTTACCTAGTCTGGTGGGTGCAGTGGCCAAGGCATTCCGCTTGATTAAACAAGCCAACAGCTGACTGCATACCTCTTCTTGCTGTGTGCCTTTCTTGTGAACCTCTGTAAATTCCCGTTATGTGTGTGTGTGTGTGTGTGTGTGTGTGTGTGTGTGTGTGTGTGTGTGTGTGTGTGTGTGTGTGTGTGTTGTTTTGTGTGTGATATTCACCTTTTTTTCTGACGGTTGTTTGGAACCATTATTTGTGGCAATGATTTATTGACACTAGCAATAAATCCGCTGAGTGCAGATTACACGCACACTCACATACACACGCGCACACACCGTCGTATGCGCGCGCGCATTTGTACACTGTGTAATACAACTGAGCACATGGTCAAAGTTATGCAGTGCCATACACTGACGCAACCGGTCAACCTGACTTCGTGTTGTAGACTGAAGAGTAGAAATACCCTCTCTCTTGGTGCAGAACCAGAGTGGAAACTCGCACCAACAATCGGATGTCAAGAACTTGAGGAACCACCTACAGAGTTCAATTTGTCACTGCTTTCTAATGTTTTATCCAATATACTGGCGCCACTATGTAGCTCTGTGTCTTGGTTTTACAGTTCCCAAGGAATCAAGGCCTTTACCGTTTTCAAGACGAGTCTGTCAGTCTAGCCGGCTTTTGGAACAGTGGAACCCTGGTTACACAAACTGACTGCATTCTCTAGAGAAAATATATTGACCATTGTCTTTGCCATAATAAACCAAATGTAAAATCTGTGAATCTAACAAGTTGAAACTGACTTGTTAGACACCCTTATTTTGAACAAAAGATATCGTTTGCGGTTGTTAATTACGAATGTGACCGTTGGTTTCAGGTTGACCAGTAAGTCCAGATACATAACGGCACTGTGAGCGTGCATTTCGCTCCCCCAGCCCACATGTTTGGTTTTGTCTGAGACTAACTAGGTCACCAAAATTTGCGGGAAGAGGAGAAATTTGGTGGGAAAACTTTCATTTAGTCAGTCAAGGCATGGTCTCGCGTCGTGGACGGATGAGAATAGCTTTGTGATTAATATATTTTTAATTAGATAGCAGAGCATCACTATTGCTGGATGTTTATGAATATGATATCTGTGACAGACAGGGATTATGACATTTGCCGCATAGTCGCCTGAAGAGTGGTGTTTTAGTGTGTGAAAAAGTGAAGAAAGTGTCTTTCATAAGTGCCTGGTTCCAA
Organism: Littorina saxatilis; assembly: GCF_037325665.1. NCBI lineage: Eukaryota > Metazoa > Mollusca > Gastropoda > Littorinimorpha > Littorinidae > Littorina > Littorina saxatilis. The sequence goes on along the minus strand of NC_090260.1, from coordinate 45,437,041 downwards.
CGTGCGTGACTGTGATACGCGGTGTTCTACTGGAAACATCAAGCAACACGTACAATATTATTTTCTCTGGAAAAGTCTGCCATAAATTCAAGACATTGGTACCTAACTCACGATCGTATTCATCCACTAAATTATAAATAACTTCAGCTAGAGACATACATTCTTTGCTTCAGCTTACTTTTTCAGTCCAAGAAGAACACGTTTTTTTTCGAATGGATATGTTTCACTTAAAAAAAAGAAAAAAAAAGAACTAACATTCGAAAAGTGCAGACTATATCTTTGAAATAATTTATTAATCACAGAACGATCACTGAAAGTGCTCAGGCAGATTAGCCAGTGGTGTCATGTAGCATCCATGGCGGCTGCAATAGCGCGGAGTGACCGGAACTTTGGGGTCAGGCAACATCTGGTAAACGTTGTGTTGCAGGTGTGTGTTGCCGAAAAGGAATGAGCGGTGCGTGGACATTATCTTTCTCGTGTCTTTAGCTCCGCCCAGTCCACCACGACTGACAGCCGTTTGATTTTAAATTCAAATTTGATGAGTGAATTTTTTTTCTGAAAGTACGTTATCCAGGGCTAATTAGACACACTTTTTGGGGTGCATGTATGGTGTACACCTTGAAATGTTTGCCTGACAAAAATGGTGCTTTTGAGTTTGGTATAGACAGAGTATTTTTGAAAATAATATTTCAAGTGAGAGCTCGTTTCCTGAAAAGGGTTGGACATTAGACTGAAGTGGCACGCGCCGCTCTGCTTTTATACCCGACCCTCGGCCTTTAAGACCCTTCAAAATTCTGATAAAATTGAGTTTCAACTGTACAGCAATTTGAACTGACCAGGGGCAGTGAGGAATTGTTAGTATGTTACCACGTGAAGGGATGGTCTTATCCCATGTAAAGCCTGGCCTGATCTGAGATGCTGATCCAAACCATGTTCACAGAAAGGAGTGAGCCTTTTAAGTCATCTTCCCATGCATTATGATGTATGTGGGCATGGCTGTCTTGTCAAAAGTACTTCAGATGAGTTTACTCAAGTTACATACACACACCCTGCGACCACAGGAACAAAGGCTTTGTTGTTAGGGAATCGTGTGCAAAGGGGAATAATCACGTTTTATCTCTAACTCAAGAGGAAGAAAAGGCAGTTGCTTCCTTTAAAAGTGACCTGGAGCGAAACTTGAATTTTTATGTTTTTGTTGATGCCGCAGCCTCAACACGGCCCCCACACATCTAGAAACGCGCATATCGCTATCTCATTCTTTGGACCACAACATAGTGGAAGTCTACTGTAATTAGGATTACAACATAAAAAAAAACAATTGCAGGTTTTGTCAGCATTAAATTCTGCATTTTCATGTGTAATTGTTCTTTTCATTACAAAACACAAACTGAAATGTATTATGCTTCTGATGATTTTTGACAATCTGTGGTGAATATAACACCTATATTTGGATGGTTTGCAACTTTCATATTTCTGCTTGATTTAAAGCAGCTGAGATACTTTGCCTTAAAGTGAAATTAAGACCAAGAGACATATAGTGATATACACAGGCATGGGAATTGAAAACAGTAAAAATAGCTGAAGATTTTGAAGTAATAGCAATCGAAGACGCGAAGCGTCAATTTGACGGCGCGAAGCAACAGCATAAAGTTGTGGCAAGCCCGCCCCCCACCAACACCCCCCCCCCACCCCGACCAAATTTTGTTCTCCCCAAAGAACCCAACCGGTGCAATTTGGTGTCATCTGAGCTCCGAGTTTGCCATTAAATTCAGTTGTTTTTGCCTCCCCCATTTATTTTTTGGTGGACACTTTTGCTTTTTTGGTGGAGCAAATAAACAATTCGGCGGAAATTTGCCTTTTCGACGGACAATTCCCATGCCTGAAATTTTTCGCAAAATTGCAGTGTTCAACTCCTTGCAAAAAAAAAGTCAATAAAACTTGATAATTTTCTACATTAAAGGCACAGTAAGCCTCCCGTAAACCATCACAGAGCTCTAGAGCGTCTACATACAGTACAAGCATACTTCCATTTGAACGCTCACCGAACGGGAACATCCTGGCTGCTTTCTGTCGAGCGTGAGAAATTTTCAAAGAATTTATTTTCGTGGACTTGGTGCTCTACAACAATGGCGCCTCGTTCTGGTGCTGGACGGCTGTTATGAATATTCAACTTACCGGAAATCAGTAAGCCTCCCGTAAACCATCACAGATACTGTCAGGCTTTTACACACAGTACAAACACCCTTCCATTTGAACGCTCACCAAACGGGAACATCCTAGGTGCCCTACGTAAAGAGCGAGCAATTTTTAAAGAATTAATTTTTCAGATTGTCCAAAATGAGTTACTTCCCTTCGGGTCTCATTCTATCGATGTAAACTGGCGATAGCCTTGGATCGATGATTATCAGAATGTTTTTGGACCGTGGTGCGTTTTTGCGCTAGACCTAACTTTTAAAATCTAAATAATAAATTGACAGCATGTTACACAAACATTCTTTAATCATAAAAGAATTCTTTTTTCATCAAGACGAGATCAGTACAATTCGAAGTATTGAAAGTTTGGAAAAAGAAAAGCCCGGAAGCAGGATCACGCAAGGGTCGTAGCAGACGACGGTTTATGCATATCGCCGTTCCTCTCAACAGTCAAAAGCCATCGCTAGAGTTCTTGTGAACCACAGCCGTTTGTTTCGTGCATAAAAAACGTGCTATTGTAGATAAGCTCACATCGAGTCGCATTCAAATGACTAACTGACGACTACATTGTGAAAAAGGGAAACTGGACCACACGGGTTCACGATGGCTCAGGGGTGAGATAAACCACGCAAAAATAAATTCTTTGAAAATTGTTCGCTCTTTACGGAGGGCACCTAGGATGTTTTCAATCGGTGAGTGTTTAAATGAAAGGGTGTTTTTACTGTGTGTAAAAGCCTGACCGTATCTGTGATGGTTTACGGGAGGCTTACTGTGCCTTTAACAGACGACCTTAAGCCCGACGAGCCCTGTGCAAGAAAATGCCAGAAACATTGTCCTTTTAACTCATCGTTTAGGGGTAGAAAAGAAACTTTCTGGCCCTTCTTTTTTAACATACTAAAATATTTTACGTGTCAAAAGTCATATAACAGTCGTTCTCCTGAAAACCTAGCTACTGCAGTGAATATAACCTTGAAATCTAAAACCCGTATCAAGTAATCAATAACTGAATGTACATGATCAGGCAAAAAAAAACCAACATAGGTGTGGTTACGGTAACATAGCCAAAAAAAATAGGGAAGGAAGGTAGGCAATCACTTTTTTTTTTAAACTTTTTTTTCTAACGTGTACAAATTAAACCTACTTGACAGGGAAATAAGTGTGCGACTCGGGCGCTTTCGCTTTCATTGCGTTTTCTGCACTAGTTTTTTTTTTCTTTTTTTTTTATACAAATGTAATAAAAAGTTATAGGGTCGGCCCCTAAAAATAGGGTAGGTCGAGTTACCGTAACCACACCTATTTTTTTTTTAGGCCTCACTCATCACTGTTCACACACACAACATCACGTTACACACTCACTGCTTGGAGGTGTCTCCATCACCATACTGTAAGCACTGGACGATGTTGGTATTTCTGATGTACGCTCCATCTGGATTCTCACTGCCTTGAAATCTTCACCTGCAGGTGCTGAAACAGAAAATGCATAAATTTTTTGTAAATCTTGTGATACAATGTTTACAATAGTCTCCTGTCCGCCCAGCCGACCTTCCCCTTGACCCTGCTTGTGACCTCGATGTTTGATGCCCCCGCAAGGGGCTACGTACTCGCTAAGCACAGTGCACCCAAAACCTCAAAGAGAGATAACTGGCGGAAACCTTCCTATTGTAGTCTCCTGACCTTCCCCTTGACCCTGCTTGTGACCTCGATGTTTGATGCCCCCGCAAGGGGCACAGTACTCCGTAAGCACCCAAAACCTCAAAGAGATAACTGGCGGACACCTTCGTATTACATACCTTTTCTGAAGGTATGAAAGACAGCATTCCTGAAAGATAGAAATTCACAACTCCCCAAAACAGAAAGATTCTCTTCCTGAAAGAAAAGAAGAGAAAGACAGAAAGAAATGTCATTTAAAAGTACACACCTTTTCATGAAAACAGCTCGGCTCACCATCTCAGATTTGGCAGGTCTTTGCATGGAATACGACCATCTGTCCACTTGAATTAGGAAACAAAATAGAACATAAAACACAGTGATTTTACTTGTGAATTCAGAAATAACACCTATAAACCCATTTTTCTTTACTTTATTTGGTGTTTAATGTCGTTTTCAACCACGAAGGTTATATCGCGACGGGGAAAGGGGGGAGATGGGATAGACCCACTTGTCAATTGTTTCTTGTTCACAAAAGCACAAATCAAAAATTTGCTCCAGGGGTTTGCAACGTAGTACAATGTATTACCTTACTGGGAGAATGCAAGTTTCCAGTACAAAGGACTTAACATTTCTTACATACTGCTAGACTAAAATCTTTACAAAAATCGACTATATTCTATACAAGAAACACTTAACAAGGGTAAAAAGAGAAAGGGAATCCGTTAGTCGCCTCTTACGACATGATGTGGAGCATCGGGTAAATTCTTACCCCTAACCCGCGGGGGGTATAAACCCATTTTTGAAGAAAAATAAAAATGTACCGACAATGGCAAGCCTCGAACCGGCAACCTCGTGATCTCTAGCGCATTTCACTAACGACTAAGTTAAGAAGGCAAGGCTCGAACCGGCGACCTAGTGATCTCCAGCGCATTTCACTAACGACTAAGCTAAGAAGGCAAGGCTCGAACCGGCGACCTCATGATCTCTAGCGCATTTCACTAACGACTAAGCTAAGAAGGCAAGGCTCGAACCGGCGACCTCATGATCTCTAGCGCATTTCACTAACGACAAAGCTAAGAAGGCAAGGCTCAAACCGGCGACCTCGTGATCTCTAGCGCATTTCACTAACGACTAAGCTAAGAAGGCAAGGCTCAAACCGGCGACCTCATGATCTCTAGCGCATTTCACTAACGACTAAGCTAAGAAGGCAAGGCTGGAACCGGCGACCTCGTGATCTCTAGCGCATTTCACTAACGACTAAGCTAAGAAGGCAAGGCTGGAACCGGCGACCTCGTGATCTCTAGCGCATTTCACTAACGACTAAGCTAAGAAGGCAAGGCTAGAACCGGCGACCTCGTGATCTCTAGCGCATTTCACTAACGACTAAGCTAAGAAGGCAAGCTGACTGTTGGGTGAAAACTAGGAAAGTCTATTTTGAGGGATACTGTATCCCATAAATGCAGGTTCTGGCGATTGTTTTTGATTGAACTGATAGAAAAGTGATATTTGACAACATCTGGCATTTCCTAATGTTTATTTCATTATTTTGCATATATATGGATATGGCTAACGTGTGGATTACCTGTGACGACACACAAAGCGTTCTATATTGAAAAGGGAGGCTACTCGCAGGAGTATTCGACAACCTTAATAAGGCTGTTAAAATGATTTATATCAATACATGTATATGATAAGAAAGAGTTTTGATTAATTGGATAAAGATTCTTTTTTTAAATTGTATAAATTGTTAATTAGGCCGCATTTGAAATATGGTAATTTGGTATGGTCCCGGTTTGGTCACACGTACGTGACCCACACATTAAAAATTAATTAAAAATGGAAAATAAGATCAAGTGCATCTTTATTCTTTGTGGGCCCAACTTTTGTCGCGGTTTGGTCACACGTACGTGACACACGGCTTGGGCATTGAACATAAATTAAAAATGGAAAATAAGATCAAGTGCATCTTTGTGGGCCCAACTTTTGTCGCGGTTTGGTCACACGTACATGACGCACGGCCCGCACATTAAACATGAATTAAAAATGGAAAATAAGATCAGTGTGTCGTTGTGCGCCGAACTTTCGTCGCAGTTTGGTACAGTGCAACCCCCGTTTAAAGACCTCCCAATTTAAGACTTCCTCCCTTTTAAGACCTGGTTTTCTCAGATTTACCCCAAGCTTAAGACTCCCTCCTTTTTGACTTGACTTGACTTATTCCTGTAGACTCCCTGTGGAGCATAGGGCCGCAAAAAACAACTTGCTACAGAAACCCTTCTTTTTAAGACCTGGTTTTCTCAGATTTTTTGAAATCGTAAAAGGGGGGTTCCACTGTAGATGCCAGTGAGTTGACAACGAATGTACACAGTGTGTGCTCCGCATGTGTCTGGCGTCAGTAACTAATATTGACGCACACCTAGCGAGTTGACAACGAATACACAGTGTGTGCTCCGCATGTGTCTGGTGTCGGTCCAGCGCGCTCTGCGCTTGTCAGGCGTTCTTCTGTCGTGTACAATCATGCGTTGAGCTCTGCGCAAGCACAAAAAATCCCAACGCACACAGCATATGACATTGACAACAAATGCATAGCGTTGGTCTAGTGCGCTCGACGAACGAGTAACAAATGTTGATGCACACCTAGCAAACGACAATGCATTGGCCAAAATTGCGAATTTTTCAGTGCACGTGCCTTGCGTTGTGCATGTGTGACTGGCGCATTATAGACTATTAAATATAATAAATACATTACAATAATGGCACGTACTGCCACTGGATAGTGAGCTTTGAATTTACAACAATTAAATTCAGATCACCCCTTATTTAGTTATTATCTCATTTTCCCACATCAAGTAATTAAAGTTCAAGTTGTGGAGATGCTGGTTGTGAAACTGAAAGTGGTACTGAAAAGATATTTTGCAGTTAAATCTCAGGATCTGCAGAGGGAGTCGGGAGTCGATACCTACCGGTACGTTTCTTCCATGAGCTTTGATAAAATTTGGATTGGCTTCTATACGTAGTTGCTTCAGCTCTGTGCTGAAATGTGCATGGTAATCCACACTCGCTCTGCTGGAATATTTACCGGATATTGATTTCAAGAGTTACTTCCCTTGTTGAAGCGCAAACTGTATGAGAATAACTTTTTATACTTTTCGGGATAGATCGATACAATTTTAACGTTTATTTTTGCAGTTTAGAAACAGGATATAAAGGTGTGCATGTTTATGTCCCTGTACTAATTAATAATGTGCTGTACCCGCTCACCCATCGGCTGTCTCACAAACAGTTCCATAAATAGTCCCAAGTCCGTTGCGAATAAAATACCCGTTTGAGGATACCCCCCAAAAAACACCAGATATTTATTGCAGTGGAAATTGGCTGAACCTGCCCTGTAAATCACAAGGCGACTGCAGACCTGTGCACGAGACAAGAAATAATACATCTTGAATTTGTAGCCAGCTCTTTTTCCCCTCATGCAATGTGACTTTCGTTTTCAAAATCGGATACGGATACCAAACCAGTATGGGTATGCTTCCCAACTGTTTATGAACGGAGATTACGCGATGAGTAGACTTTTAAGTCTTAACAATAACCTTCATATTTCGTGCAAAATGGTTTTACGATATCGACAAAACAAATGAAGATTACAAAACGAATTTGGTGCGCTGTACTCAAAGACAGGGTGAGTACAAATGTTTGTTATAAGGCCAAAAAAAAAAAATTGTCTGTTTAGGGTAACATGACCAAAAAAAGTAGGGTCGGTAGGTAGGTAGGTTTTTTTTTTTTGGTTTTTTTTTTTTGGTGTAAATGCTATGTTGGCTGAACATTCACTTCTTATATTTGATGAATACATGTTTCAAAACTAACGTATAAATAAAACAGAGAGAAAGGGAGAGAAAGAAACGCCAAATGTCTCTTTTTAGCATTTTTACCTCTTTTTTTTTTTTTTTTTTTTGAAATCAAAAAAAAGTTTTTGGGTCGGCGCCAAATCGATAGGGTCGGTCGGGTTACCCTAAACAGACAATTTTTTTTTTTGGCCTAATTATTTATTAGTGTTGCGTCCCATCTAGCCAGCGGCGCTTTTCCGGAAATGACCTGCGCTTTGTTGGAATTCCAACTATGGCCGCCATTGTTGGAATTCCAATTTCGCGCTACGCGATTCTGGAAATGAACCGCGCGCAGAGTGAGAATTTTGCTCTTTCTTAGAATGCGATGATTAAATGATAATTGATGGACTACAATGATCAGCGTATGTTTAAAATATCAATAGTTGGTTGTAATAAAACAGATGCATTAGACAAAATCATACCAACGGCTATTTTTCTTACTTACGAACCTTGGAAAAATAAACACTGACCTCGGGCCGGCTGAGATCTTTTTGACGTCGTTCTGAACAAACGAGCGCTTCAGTTTGCCATTTTAACTGGAACTAGTGAAGTTTACCCTCACAATTTAAGTAACGTTGACAACACTCATGCGTAACTTAATTGTTACATAACAACATGATTCATTTTGACAAAATTACTCCGGGCCCTTAATTATCACACAAAAATGCGAATGTTAATTGTTGTAAGCTTGTTATAACTATAACTTTAAGGTTTGATAGGTTATTTGGTATACATAATTATGTATAAATTTGACGCTAAGTTAATATTTAATATCTCAAGAAAAATAAACAGAGTTAGACTGAGACGTAACTGTATACGTGTGTGTGTGTGAGTGCCCTGTGTGGTGTGTTTGTAATTGTGTGTTTGTGTATGTGTGCACACCCTGGTGTACGTGTGTGTGTGTGTGTGTGTCAGTCAGTCAGTGTGTGTGTGCCTGCCTGTGCAGGGCCTCTTTTTTAAATCGGATTGTGAACCTTTTTTTTATTGTATTTGGTTGTACTGTTTGTTTAAGTGATTTATGACATGTGGACAAGTTTGTTGTTTGTTGCTCGTGAAACGTCCCTTATTTTCGTGTGTGTGTGTGTGTGTGTGTGTGTTTTGCGTCTCAGCTTTGCGAGGTCAGCCTTGATCAAGCAGTCTCGTGAAGTTGTTTGTTTGTTTAGTGTTTCATGGAGAACGTGTTTTTGCGTGTGCTTGCAGTTTCTTACTTTTATATGGTGAGCTATTATTCAGTTTTGTGAGTTCGGAGGTGTTGATGTTAGTCAGTTTTGAGTGTTGAGATTTGTCGTCCTATGTCCTTCCACTGAGATGGTTGTGTTGTGATGGTGTTGTGTGAACCTGGAATACGGCAAGGGACAGTTATTTTGTGTGTATAAGAAATCTTGTATTACCTGATGATGTTGTATATGCTTACTTTTTTATTTTTTATCTTTTTCTCTTGTGTATGAGAAATATTGTTTTAATTGATGTTGTGTATGCTCACGGATTCTTCCATTTTTCGTTCTTTCTTTTCATTCTGTTTGTCTGTCTGACATTGTCTTCTTTTATTGGTTTGTCTGTCTCTCTCTCCGTCTGTCGGTTTCTCTCTCTCTCTCTCTCTCTCTCTCTCTCTCTCTCTCTTTCTCTCTCTCTCTATCTCTCTTCCTTCTTTGTTTCCTTGTTTACTTCTACTTCTCTCCGTCTCTGCTCTTTCTCGCCTTCTTTCTCATTCTCTGTGTCTCTTTCATGTTTCTCTCTCTTCTTTTCTTTTTTCATTCGCTCTACCCTGTTTACTCTTCAGTTTATAAGCAAGAAATATGTGTTTAAGTTAATAGTTGAAATTCTGTAAGGGCTTATATGTGTTTTTTTTGTTTTGCCCACAGTTTTCACCTTTCTCTCTACTGGATTAAAGAACAACAAGACCAACCACAATGAGTCAGTGTGAACGTTACCAGTATGCCTAAACCAAACAATGGGGATTTCATCACACAAAAAACACGCAACGTGACAGCCAGATCAGGGGCAGGCACAGTGTGTGTGTGTATGTGTGTACACCCTGGTGTGTGTGTCAGTGTGGGTGTGTGTATAATATGCCGTGTGTATGTCTCAACGTGCGTGCGTATGTGCATGTGTGTGAGAGAAAGAGACATAGAGAAATGAAACACACAAGTATACAGCCTGTTCCAAAAGAAACGCAACCAACCTGTTTCAAAAATCAAAGTGCAAAATTTATTTCGCAAATAATATTTTATGAAGTTACATATTTCATTTTTGGTACATTTCCAAATCACAACATGTTGCACTTTGGAAGGGATTTTGGCGGTAACTTCGCACAATGAAGCGTTCTTGTCGAGCAGTGAGGGCGGAAGACCGTCCTGACCTGGGCCGAGTATCATCTGTGCTACCTGTCACCCTCAACCGAATGACTAGACGAGAAATGGTGGATTTGTGAACATTCATGACCTGACTGACTGCTTGGGCCGTTTGGCCAGCGGCAAGCATGCCAAGAGCACGCTCTTTTTCATTTTTAGACAAACGAGGCATTCTGCCGTCAGTCCAGCTGAAGAAGTCACTGCTATTTTCTACTGTATTGCCAGCTCAGTTGAAACTTGATCCATTCACAAACACGTGGGCACTGTTCAGTGCGATGTCAATTTCACCCTCTCCACATTAGAGGGCAGTAACTGGTGACCAATTAAAAACGCTCGGCAGACAGCTGTCTACTTTGTTGTGTGTCGTGTGTTTGAGTTGTCCCTATGTCGTCACGTATGTAACTCCATGAAATATTATTTGCAAAATAAATTTTGCACTTTTGTTGTGTGTCTGTGTGTGTCGTGTGTTTGAGTTGTCCCTATGTCGTCACGTATGTAACTTCATGAAATATTATTTGCAAAATAAATTTTGCACTTTGATTTTGCCAACAGGTTGGTTGCGTTTCTTTTGGAACAGGCTGTATATGAATGTCCTTAGCTCGGCAGCCTGCTTTGCCCTTCACAAAATGTGTACATTTATACATGTTTATGAAGGTTTTTTGTGTCCAGCATGTATGTACTGTTCCTTTGTGTGTATCTGATTAACTTATATATATAGCAGTTACAACTTACAAGTACTTTTTAAATGTATGTTCCTTTTTCTCTACATTTCGAATACACATCTACCCTTTGGGATGTGTCTTTTCTTGCATTTGAGTCATTCTCCAAAGCTGGTGAATTCTTAAAACGAAATTTTTACAGAAGCAAATGTGGTTAGACCTTTCCCCCTGTTTATGTGGATACAGTATGTTTGAAGAAGCACCCACAGCAAAATGAATGAACATATTTGTATTTTGATATTAAATATGGTGTAATAATGTCAGTAAATCAACAAAAAAGGCGTCAGAAAAATGGGAACAGGCTCGGTACATATATTGGAAGCTACGGTCCATTGCCACGATAAATTTATTATGCATGATTTGTTGAAAAGTCACTTTGTGAAACGATAAAGGTTCATTCCTGTGTAATTGTTGTTATTTTCTTTGTGTTTGAGACCCCCCAAAATGAAGTTGAAAACAGCCTTACGTACGCATCGAATGTTGTCACGCTCACTTAGATTTTTCCGACCTCTGTAACCAAATGAATTTCTTTACAATCACTGTAGTATCTGTACGTTATGGTAATAAGACACGATGATGAAACATCCGGGTTGCTTGAATGCGGAGAATAAAGAGCATGGAAGCCTCTGCATTGACTTGGCTGTGCAAGGTGGAATACCTGCGTGTGCAAGTCTGTGGGAGCGCGAACACTACATTTGGCGACGAGGAGAAAAGTTCAAGATTACCGGAGAAAAAGTCAGACGCACGTCACGTGAAGGTATGAATTGTTAGACCAATTTTCTTCGAACGCGTGACGTCAACGGCCATAAATCGACCGGCATGGCGATGAACATTCCAAGTGTTGGAACTTTTGATCCAAAAGGGGAACCAAGCCAAGTTGCTGCGAGATGGCAGAAATGGCAACGGGGATTCGAGATTTACTTGACTGCTCTTGGGGACACGACGGATGTGCAAAAACGAGCATTGCTATTACATTGTGTTGGGGCTGAAGTGCAGGACATTTTCCACACGTTTTCCCAAGCACAAGCAGGGACCACGTGTGCGCACACCTTGAAGGCATTTTCAGACTATTTCACACCCAAACAAAATCCAGTGTTCGAACGACATCTGTTCCGTCAAATGAACAAAGAAGAAGGAGAATCTACTCTTCAGTTCGTTACGCGTCTACGGCAGCAAGCAGAACATTGTGGTTTCGGTGATCTTGTGGAACAGCAGATCAGAGATCATGCGATTGAGAAAACTACGGACAGGCGCCTGAAAGCTAAGCTTCTCGAGAAGGGCGACTTAACCCTCACCCAGCTATTGGCCATTGCTCGGGTACACGAAGCTGCTGTGTCTCAGGTACAGGCGATGGACATCCATTCTAAACAAAGTGGAGATGGACTTGTTGGTGCTGTTGGTGGAAAACAACACCAAGGACGACAAGATGGTGCAATGAAACACAGAAATTCAAAAGAACGAAGAGAAAAACAAAGACTGTGTTTTCGGTGTGGAATGGATTCGCACTTTGCCAGCGATGAACAGTGCCCTGCCCGAGGGAAGAAATGTCGCTCTTGCTCCCTTGTTGGACATTTCTCGCGCTGTTGTAAAACAAAGAGAAAAGACAAACCAAAGAACTCATCTGTTCGCAGAGTTGCAGGACATGCTGAAGACTCTGATTCAACTTCAAGTGATTCGGACGAGTCTACGTTTGCTGTTCACAATGCAGTAAAACAAAATATGACGTCCATCACATGCGGTGGCGTTGACCTGAAAGTGATGATTGATTCTGGGGCAAGCTGCAACATCATTGGCAAATCAACATGGAAGAAGTTGAAAGAAAAGCAGATCAGGTACACAGCCAAAGGAAAAACAGACAAAAAGCTGTTTGTTTACGGATCCGCTGTTCCACTGAAACTTAAAGGAAAATTCCAGACTGAAGTTAGCTTTGGACCAAAGAACATTATGACTGAGTTCATTGTGTTGGATGGTGAGGGTGAATCCCTCATAGGGCTGAAAACAGCTCAAGACCTAGGTGTTCTGCAGATAAACGTTCACACGGTGAAAGAGGGTCATGACACCTTATTTGAAGGCCTGGGAAAACTAAAGAATTTCCAAGCTCATCTGTACCTGAAAGAAGACGTGAAACCAGTTGCTCAACCGCCGCGAAGAATTCCATTCGGACTGAGAGAAAAGCTTGAAGAGAAGATTGCTGAACTGGAAGCGGCAGACATAATAGAAAAAGTGGATGGTCCAACGCCATGGGTGAGCCCTGTGGTGGTTGTTCCAAAGCCAAATGGTGACATCCGTGTATGTGTCGACATGAGAAGAGCAAATGAGGCGGTGGAAAGGCAACGTTATCCCATTCCCACAGTTGAGGAAACACTATTGGAAATGAATGGAAGCACTGTGTTTTCAAAGTTGGACCTCAAATGGGGATTTCACCAGCTGGAGTTGGATGAGGAATCCAGAAGCATTACAACATTTGCTACGCATAACGGCCTATATCGGTATCGCAGACTCATGTTTGGAATCAGCTCAGCTCCAGAGCTGTACCAACACACCATTCAACAAGTGCTCCAGGACTGTGAAGGGGCCAAGAACATGTCCGACGACATAATCATCCATGGTCGAGACATTGAAGAGCATGACGTGCGACTGGAGAAGGTTTTGAAGAAACTTGAAGACAGTGGGCTCACATTGAACAGAGAAAAATGCGTCTTCAGAATGAAACAGCTGGAGTTCCTTGGGTTCATCCTGAATGAGAAGGGCGTCAGTCCGTCGCTATCCAAAGTGCAGGATGTGAGAGACGCAAGAAGACCAGAAACAGCGGCAGAGGTGAGGAGTTTTCTCGGGCTTGTAAATTTCAACGCAAAGTTCATCAAGTGCTTGGCGTCAAAAGCAGAACCTTTACGGAAACTCACAAGAAAGAATGCTCCGTTCAAGTGGGAAAAAGCACAAGAAGAAGCATTCAACACACTGAAAAATGACCTCGCTGAAGCGGCAACTCTGGCATACTTTGACTCCAAAGCTGAGACTCGCATCGTTGCAGATGCAGGCCCTTGTGCACTGGGTGCTGTTCTGACACAAAAACAGAAAGGAGAAGACCGCGTGATTTGCTACGCGAGCCGGAGTCTGTCTGAAACAGAGAGAAGATACTCTCAAACAGAGAAAGAAGCTCTCGCACTGGTATGGGCATGTGAACGATTTCACCAATACGTGTTCGGCGTGGACTTCATATTAGAAACTGATCATCGCCCACTTGAGTTTATTTACTCCAAACGATCAAAACCATCAGCAAGGATTGAGAGATGGGTTTTGCGACTGCAGACGTACAACTTCAAAGTACAGTACAAACCCGGCTCACAAAATATCGCTGATTCCTTGTCACGACTTGTACCGAAGAACAGTCATGAATGTGGGAATGGTGAGAACGTCGCAGAAGAGTACATCCGGTTCATCGCAAAAGAGGCCGTACCGGCTGCGTTATCTCCTCAGGAGGTGGAGAAGGCATCTGCAGACGACATTGAGCTTGAGGCAGTTCGGAGCTGCATAGAGAGTGACAACTGGGAAACATGTCCGCTGGCGTACAGAGCGATCAAAAGCGAGTTAACATGTTTGGGTAAACTTGTTATCCGAGGAACAAGGCTCGTTATCCCTCTGAGCCTGCGTCAGCGTGTGGTGGATCTGGCACACGAAGGACACCAAGGTATTGTCAAAACAAAGCAGAGGCTGCGCTCAAAAGTCTGGTGGCCTGGAGTTGACAGTGATACAGAAAGGAAGTGCCGAACCTGCCATGACTGTCAGATTGTGAGCCAACCATGTGTCCCAGAACCAATGACAAGGACAAAGTTCCCAGATGGCCCATGGGAAGACCTGTCCTTAGACATACTTGGGCCTCTTCCCACTGGACACAACTTGGTGGTCATTGTCGACTACTTCACTCGATATTTTGAAGTCATGATTGTGAAGACTGTTACATCTGAGCAAATCATCAAAGGGCTTGAACAGATCTTTGCTAGGCATGGACTTCCACACTCGCTGAGATCAGACAACGGACCACAATTTGTCTCTGATGAGTTTGAAAACTACCTTAGTGAACAGGGTATTGAACACAGGAAAACTACTCCATTGTGGCCACAAGCCAACGGGGAAGTTGAGAGACAGAACCGAACGCTCTTGAAAAACATGCAAATTGCCCACTCGAAAGGACAAGACTGGAGAGAAGAACTCCCCAAGTTTCTACTGGCGTATAGAAGCACGCCACACAGCACCACAGGTGTTTCCCCCGCAGAACTGCTGTTCAACAGACAAATAAGAACAAAACTTCCGCAGCTGAAAGCAATGTCTAGACCAGAGGCAGAAGGCACACGAGACCGGGACGCAACAAGGAAGATGAAAGAGAAACTGTATGGAGATGCCAAGCGTCATGCGACAGAATGTGACACAGATGTTGGCGATGAAGTTCTCTTGAAGCAGAAACATCAAAACAAGTTCTCGACGACTTTCGAGTCCTCCCCCTACCGCGTGGTAGAAAGGAATGGAAACCAGGTGGTAGTCCAATCACCTGATGGCCGGAGAGTGAGGAGGAACATCAGCTTTACACGCCCATATCTCCGTCCTGAACCAAGCGTCGAGGAGCCAGCGACACCTACAGTGGAGGATGCTGAAAACCCATCCGTGGAAGTGAGGCGCTCGGGGAGACAGCAACGTCCACCGGACTATCTGAAGGATTACGTTGTCGACTAAAGTGTCTTGCAACAGCGTAAATTGGTAACATGTGTAAACTTCATTAGTGCTGTTTCAAGGATCGTCACAGCAGTAAATTCGTGAATCATCATCGGCGTTGAGATTCATGGATCTTCATATGTGTTAGGCTGTCACCCTATGTTATTGGGTGGAAGTGAAAGCCAGTGTTAATGTTATGTTTAATTGCCCTGTCAAAGTTTGAGGCAAATTAAATTGATGTGTGTGCTGTTTTCAAGGATCGTCACAGCAGTAAATTCGTGAATCATCGTCGGCGTTGAGATTCATGGATCTATGTGTTAGGCTGTCACCCTATGTTATTGGGTGGAAGTGAAAGCCAGTGTTATTTTAATTGCCCTGTCAAAGTTTGAGGCAAATTAAATTGATGTGTGTGCTGTTTTCAAGGATCATCATATTAGAAATAGTGTATTTCATGGATCATCACCTTCGTCAGCACTCATTGTGTAATTTAAGGATCTTCAAATCGTGCCAGATTGCGCTGGTGTGAATGAGTGAATGTGATTCTTAGAAATAGAACATGATGCTGTGGAGTGTGAGAATGTATGTGTGTCAATTTCCTGTGGATTTGTTGTTTTAATGTTGTTACAAGTATTTAGAAGGATTGGAAAAAGGACACGTTTCTACAAGTTTTAGTTATTACTTTTAGGTTACGTTTTACAAAAGTTCAGGATTTTGTTTGAAGAGTTTCTTATGTTGTTCTGGAATTTGTTTCGAGTTAGCAGTTGTTTGTTTGGAAAAAAAGGAGGGATTGGTGTTCTGGAATTTGTTTTGAGTTAGCAGATTGGTGTTCTGAAATTTGTTTCGAGTTAGCAGTTGTTTGTTTGGAAAAAAAAGGAGGGATTGTAGTATCTGTACGTTATGGTAATAAGACACGATGATGAAACATCCGGGTTGCTTGAATGCGGAGAATAAAGAGCATGGAAGCCTCTGCATTGACTTGGCTGTGCAAGGTGGAACTGTATACGTGTGTGTGTGTGAGTGCCCTGTGTGGTGTGTTTGTAATTGTGTGTTTGTGTATGTGTGCACACCCTGGTGTACGTGTGTGTGTGTGTGTGTGTCAGTCAGTCAGTGTGTGTGTGCCTGCCTGTGCAGGGCCTCTTTTTTAAATCGGATTGTGAACCTTTTTTTTTATTGTATTTGGTTGTACTGTTTGTTTAAGTGATTTATGACATGTGGACAAGTTTGTTGTTTGTTGCTCGTGAAACGTCCCTTATTTTCGTGTGTGTGTGTGTGTGTGTGTGTGTTTTGCGTCTCAGCTTTGCGAGGTCAGCCTTGATCAAGCAGTCTCGTGAAGTTGTTTGTTTGTTTAGTGTTTCATGGAGAACGTGTTTTTGCGTGTGCTTGCAGTTTCTTACTTTTATATGGTGAGCTATTATTCAGTTTTGTGAGTTCGGAGGTGTTGATGTTAGTCAGTTTTGAGTGTTGAGATTTGTCGTCCTATGTCCTTCCACTGAGATGGTTGTGTTGTGATGGTGTTGTGTGAACCTGGAATACGGCAAGGGACAGTTATTTTGTGTGTATAAGAAATCTTGTATTACCTGATGATGTTGTATATGCTTACTTTTTTATTTTTTATCTTTTTCTCTTGTGTATGAGAAATATTGTTTTAATTGATGTTGTGTATGCTCACGGATTCTTCCATTTTTCGTTCTTTCTTTTCATTCTGTTTGTCTGTCTGACATTGTCTTCTTTTATTGGTTTGTCTGTCTCTCTCTCCGTCTGTCGGTTTCTCTCTCTCTCTCTCTCTCTCTCTCTCTCTCTCTCTCTCTTTCTCTCTCTCTCTATCTCTCTTCCTTCTTTGTTTCCTTGTTTACTTCTACTTCTCTCCGTCTCTGCTCTTTCTCGCCTTCTTTCTCATTCTCTGTGTCTCTTTCATGTTTCTCTCTCTTCTTTTCTTTTTTCATTCGCTCTACCCTGTTTACTCTTCAGTTTATAAGCAAGAAATATGTGTTTAAGTTAATAGTTGAAATTCTGTAAGGGCTTATATGTGTTTTTTTTGTTTTGCCCACAGTTTTCACCTTTCTCTCTACTGGATTAAAGAACAACAAGACCAACCACAATGAGTCAGTGTGAACGTTACCAGTATGCCTAAACCAAACAATGGGGATTTCATCACACAAAAAACACGCAACGTGACAGCCAGATCAGGGGCAGGCACAGTGTGTGTGTGTATGTGTGTACACCCTGGTGTGTGTGTCAGTGTGGGTGTGTGTATAATATGCCGTGTGTATGTCTCAACGTGCGTGCGTATGTGCATGTGTGTGAGAGAAAGAGACATAGAGAAATGAAACACACAAGTATACAGCCTGTTCCAAAAGAAACGCAACCAACCTGTTTCAAAAATCAAAGTGCAAAATTTATTTCGCAAATAATATTTTATGAAGTTACATATTTCATTTTTGGTACATTTCCAAATCACAACATGTTGCACTTTGGAAGGGATTTTGGCGGTAACTTCGCACAATGAAGCGTTCTTGTCGAGCAGTGAGGGCGGAAGACCGTCCTGACCTGGGCCGAGTATCATCTGTGCTACCTGTCACCCTCAACCGAATGACTAGACGAGAAATGGTGGATTTGTGAACATTCATGACCTGACTGACTGCTTGGGCCGTTTGGCCAGCGGCAAGCATGCCAAGAGCACGCTCTTTTTCATTTTTAGACAAACGAGGCATTCTGCCGTCAGTCCAGCTGAAGAAGTCACTGCTATTTTCTACTGTATTGCCAGCTCAGTTGAAACTTGATCCATTCACAAACACGTGGGCACTGTTCAGTGCGATGTCAATTTCACCCTCTCCACATTAGAGGGCAGTAACTGGTGACCAATTAAAAACGCTCGGCAGACAGCTGTCTACTTTGTTGTGTGTCGTGTGTTTGAGTTGTCCCTATGTCGTCACGTATGTAACTCCATGGAATATTATTTGCAAAATAAATTTTGCACTTTTGTTGTGTGTCTGTGTGTGTCGTGTGTTTGAGTTGTCCCTATGTCGTCACGTATGTAACTTCATGAAATATTATTTGCAAAATAAATTTTGCACTTTGATTTTGCCAACAGGTTGGTTGCGTTTCTTTTGGAACAGGCTGTATATGAATGTCCTTAGCTCGGCAGCCTGCTTTGCCCTTCACAAAATGTGTACATTTATACATGTTTATGAAGGTTTTTTGTGTCCAGCATGTATGTACTGTTCCTTTGTGTGTATCTGATTAACTTATATATATAGCAGTTACAACTTACAAGTACTTTTTAAATGTATGTTCCTTTTTCTCTACATTTCGAATACACATCTACCCTTTGGGATGTGTCTTTTCTTGCATTTGAGTCATTCTCCAAAGCTGGTGAATTCTTAAAACGAAATTTTTACAGAAGCAAATGTGGTTAGACCTTTCCCCCTGTTTATGTGGATACAGTATGTTTGAAGAAGCACCCACAGCAAAATGAATGAACATATTTGTATTTTGATATTAAATATGGTGTAATAATGTCAGTAAATCAACAAAAAAGGCGTCAGAAAAATGGGAACAGGCTCGGTACATATATTGGAAGCTACGGTCCATTGCCACGATAAATTTATTATGCATGATTTGTTGAAAAGTCACTTTGTGAAACGATAAAGGTTCATTCCTGTGTAATTGTTGTTATTTTCTTTGTGTTTGAGACCCCCCAAAATGAAGTTGAAAACAGCCTTACGTACGCATCGAATGTTGTCACGCTCACTTAGATTTTTCCGACCTCTGTAACCAAATGAATTTCTTTACAATCACTAATTTTTTACGATCAAGTCAACAAGTGCACCTTGAAGATGCAGAAAATGCATTCATTCAACCGAGGACACACTTTGGACGAATTTGATGTCTCAGAGAGTGTTTTGTGTCACACGTGATGGCTTCGTAACGGCCGTTTTCATTATAAGCTAGCATCAATTCAACTGCATGAAAGCATACATTTTCATGTTTGCACCTTTGTTAATCACCCAGCCACACAGATGCGTGACGTTTTTTTCACAATTTGTCGTGTATAATGACGTAATTCATGAAAAAAGAAGGTGTAGTTGACATTTTGGACGGCTACGTTCGTAACGCCCTCTGGTACCGGCGAGGTGCAGACCCCGATTGCTTGAACTCCTGGGAATCTCACATGACAAGGTTGGTATTATTTTGTCGCTCATTCATTTATAAGCATATTTGTAAAAAAAAAATTCAAATTAAAATCACGCAAGTGTGAACTCCATGAAGTTCTTCAGCCCCACCGGGTTTCGCTTGTCAGTCCTGTAAATCTCATGAAGTGAGCGTAACGGCATATTCGGAATCTTGCGATTTAAAATAAAACCTTTTCTTAACCTTTGCAGCCGGTCGTGAGTACTTTTGTCACAGCATATCCGGACTTTAATTGCGAATATCTCGAAAACTAGGTGGAATTCTGTAATGAGCTTTTGGAAATGCCTCAAACACCTAAAAATCTATTATCTCCTAAACCCGCATTAAAATTGATTGACAGGTAATGAAATAAACAAAGGTCAAACATCGATTATCTTCGCAGCACGTCGTGAGACACTAAGTAACC
The DNA here is from genome assembly GCF_037325665.1 of Littorina saxatilis. Classification (NCBI taxonomy): domain Eukaryota; kingdom Metazoa; phylum Mollusca; class Gastropoda; order Littorinimorpha; family Littorinidae; genus Littorina; species Littorina saxatilis. Next base: position 45,416,943 of record NC_090260.1, on the reverse strand, counting down.
ATACTTCTAACAGTGTAATGTGACTTTCTGGTTCTCTTTCTGAGAAGAGTTCTGATCTATTTCAAGATGGCTCAAGGAACAAGCAGCGAACTCGAGCGGGAGTTTGAGAACCGCGGGTAAGTTTTTCTTCTACATCCTGTTCTTTTTGTATACAGAGGTTATGAACAGAAAGTCTGAGAAAACAGGGTCTTAAAGGGAAGAGTCTTAAATCATAGGGTCTTAAAAAGGAGCGAGTCCTAAATCATAGGGTCTTAAAAAGGAGCAAGTCTTAAATCATAGGGTCTTAAAAGGGAGCGAGTCTTAAATCATAGGGTCTTAAAAGGGAGCGAGTCTTAAATCATAGGGTCTTTAAAGGGAGCGAGTCTTAAACCATAGGGTCTTAAAAGGAGCAAGTCTTAAATCATAGGGTCTTAAAAAGGAGTTTCTGGAAGTTTTCAGACAAAATCGCGATTGTAAGGAAGATAATTGTGGGTTCGATGTCAAAATAAAAGCTGAGTTATGGTTCCTGTTTATTTCAGGTAAGAATTAACTTGGTGCGTAATTACACAACACGTAAAAGATAAATGTAAGTACAAAATCGGAAATATATTTAGTTTGATAATCTCATTCAATGAAAAGCCTGATTTCTGTATTTTTTTCTTTTTTTCTTCTTGTTCTTGTTTTGTTTACCCGTGCATGTTTTTCCTTCTTTGAAAAGTATGGTTACTTTGGTACTCACGACGTGCTGCAAAGAATGTTTTTAGCGACCGGCTGCGAAGGTTAAAACAAAGGTGTATGCTCACCTAGATTGCTCACTTATGACATTGTATTGCATTCTCAAAAGCGAATATTATGAATTTGATGCTTTATCCAGTAACCAAGTTTTGTGCGCACCAGTGACAACAATTAGACGTGTTGTGAATGATGTCTCCGGTAGAAGGCTAATTATCCCCCGGACAATTCCCCCGTATACATCTGCCCTCTGAACAATTGCCCCAGACAAATGCCCCAAACCATGGGCGGACAGTTGCCCCCCCCCCCTTCCGACAACTGCCCCCCGAATACCCCCTCCTCCCCAGCATCGTGTGTGTGTGTGTGTTTGTGTGCATGTGTGTGTGTATATGCGTGCGTGCGTGTGAGTGTATGTGTGTGCGTCTGTGTTTGTTTCTGTGTGTGTTTTTCTGTGTGTCTTTTTCTATGTGTGTGTGAGTGTGTGTAAGTACGTGCGTGTTTGTGTGTCTTTTTGTCCCTGTGTGTCTGTTTGCACGTGCGTGCGTAAAATGTTAACGCCGCGTGCATGCGTGTGTTTTCAAAATGTATATTGTGTGCGTGCGTGCGTACGTGCGCACGTATGCGTACAGGACGCGGTTCAAGCACCGTTTGGAGAGACCTGCATTATAGTCTGCTTATTCAGTGACGCACAAACCCAAACCTGTGTGTGTGTGTGTGTGTGTGTGTGTGTGTGTGTGTGTGTGTGTGTGTGTGTGTGTGTGTGTGTGTGTGTGTGTGCATCAAACGTTCTTAAAGGAATGGTGAATATAAAAAGCGTTCATTGTAGAAATAATCATGATAGCAAGAGAAGTGTAAAGCGGTTCCTTTCTTTATTTGGTGTTTAACGTCGTTTTCAACCATTCAAGGTTATATTGCGACGATTTGTTTGTTTGTTTATTTGTTGCTTAACGTCCAGCCGACTACGCAGAGCCATATCAGGACGAGGAAGGGGGGGGGGGGGGGGGTGAAGGGGGCCACTTGTCAAGCGATTCCTGTTTACAAATGCACTAACCCATTACTTGTGTCCCAGCAGGCTTTAGTAAAACTAAATTAATACCTACTGGAAGATTACCAGTTTCCAGTATGTTAAAATAGGCTTAACCTATCTACTGCTGGACTTACATCAGAACACTAACAGATTAAACTATACATGAATCGCGAGACAAGCGGCAAGAGAAGAGATTTTTGGAAAAAATACAGGTGAATGAGCAAGAAGGCAGAAAAAAGAAAAGAATTCATGAAGAAAAAGAGAGCATGACAGGAAAGAGGAACCAAAAATCTACCTAACAGCAAACTAGAAAGCTCCTGCGGTTCCAAAAACAGGAGGGGCCTTTAATTTCATAACCGCAGTGCCCCACTGCGGGAATATTGCGACGAGTGTAAAGCGGTCATGCATAGCATACAAATAAAACACATATAGAATTGCAAGTTAATTTGTTTATATATTTGGACAGTAATAATACAATCCAAAGATTGATACTATAAACTTTATATTGCAGGTATTGGACAGAAAGCCTGGTGAGGTGCACTTTGTTTCCATGAGTGGTAGATAAAACACATATGGACAGCACTTGCAGTATTAGTTGCCTTTTGCTTTAAGCTTTATTGTTGTATATCCGGCACATTATGTTGTCAGTTGTTCTTTCGGATTTTTCAAAGTATGGTGTTTGTTTTTGCATGATCTGAATATTGTTGATCACAATAAAATTGATATAATTATACATTTTCTGGTGTGTTTTTTAATTATATGTGTGATTGTCAAATACGTATTCAACACCTCGTCAAATTCAAGGTGATATGTTTTCACATTTACGCAGGATATCTCTCTCTCTCTCTCTCTCTCTATTTTTTTTACAAGGTTTTCTGTCCACAAACCTTTTATGTCACCAATATAAATGTGTTTACATGTATATTGTATGTACGTGCCAAGGTATATTTGAAAAAAAAGAAGTTAAATTAAAAAATTATTATAAAAAAAATTATTTGAAAATTATTATTTTTTTATATATTTTTTTTATTTCTTTCTTTCTTTATTTGGTGTTTAACGTCGTTTTCAACCATTCAAGGTTATATCGCGACGGGGGAAGGGGGGAGATGGGATAGGGGAAAGGGGGGAGATGGGATAGAGCCACTTGTTATAAAATTTCATCTCACACGGCATCACTGCAGAGCGCCTAGAACTGTACCCACGGAATATGCGCGATATAAGCCTCATTGATTGATTGATTGATTGATTGATTGTTAATTGTTTCTTGTTCACAAAAGCACTAATAAAAAAATTGCTCCAGGGGCTTGCAACGTAGTACAATGCAAGTTTCCAGTACAAAGGACGTAACATTTCTTACATACTGCTTGACTAAAATCTTTACAAACATTGACTATATTCTATACAAGAAACACTTACAAGGGTAAAAGGAGAAACAGAACCTGTGAGTCGCCTCTTACGACATGCTGGTCAGCATCGGGTAAATTCTTTCTCGTCCCAACCAATATGGGACTCCCCCTAACCCGCGGGGGGTACGGCACAAATAAATTAATCACATCAAAATAATCACACAGCAAAAGCACTACTTGAAAACTGGCGTCAAACTGTACAGCACAACTTAAAAACCATAAAATGCCTCTGTTTAAACTTTGCACAAGAATCCATAAGACAAACAGCAAAAATACATTAACCTTTGCCGGCACTCGTGGGTCCGTGCGGACCCAGAAGGGTGTTTGATTGCAAATATCTCTTAAACGAGTTGGAATTTTTTAATGAGCTTTTAGAAATGCCTCAGACACCTAAAAAGATATCATCTCCTAAAAGCTCATTAAATTTCAGTGATAATTAATTAATTAATTAATGGTCAAATTTAGACTACACACGGAAGCATTCGTGGGGAGGTGCGGACCCATACTTCTCAAAGAAGGAAAAGCATGTATACCCTTCCGAGGCACTCGTGGGTCCATGCGGACCCATACTTCTCAAAGAAGGACAATTGTGCAAACCCTTCCGTGGCACTCGTTTGTTTATTGTTTGTTTGTTTGTTTATTTGTTGCTTAACGTCCAGCCGACTACGCAGAGCCATATCAGGACGAGGAAGGGTGGGGGGGGGGGGGGGAGATGAAGGGGGCCACTTGTCAAGCGATTCCTGTTTACAAATGCACTAACCCATTACTTGTGTCCCAGCAGGCTTTAGTAAAACTAAATTAATACCTACTGGAAGATTACCAGTTTCCAGTATGTTAAAATTATGGCTTAACCTATCTACTGCTGGACTTACATCAGAACACTAACAGATTAAACTATACATGAATCGCGAGACAAGCGGCAAGAGAAGAGATTTTTGGAAAAAAATACAGGTGAATGAGCAAGAAGGCAGAAAAAAGAAAAGAATTCATGAAGAAAAAGAGAGCATGACAGGAAAGAGGAACCAAAAATCTACCTAACAGCAAACTAGAAAGCTCCTGCGGTTCCAAAAACAGGAGGGGCCTTTAATTTCATAACCGCAGTGCCCCACTGCGGGATGTGGCACTCGTGGGGCCATGCAGACCCATATGTTACCAAATACCGTGTGTAGTCTAAATTTGACCATTAATTAATTAATTAATTATCACTGACATTTAATGAGCTTTTAGGAGATGATAGCTTTTTAGGTGTCTGAGGCATTTCTAAAAGCTCATTAAAAAATTCCAACTCGTTTAAGAGATATTTGCAATCAAACACACTTCTGGGTCCGCACGGAAAGATATGCATATTTTTCTTTCTTTGAGAAGCATGGGTCTGCACGGCCCCACGAGTGCCACGGAAGGATATGCACATTTTTCCTTCTTTGAGAAGCATGGGTCTGCACGGCCCCACGAATGCGTCCGTGTGTAGTCGATAACGAGTGCCGGCGAAGGTTAATCACATCTTGATGTTCAGCAGAAGCACTACTTGTAAACTAGCGTTTGTTTGTTTGTTTGCTTAACGCCCAGCCGACCACGAAGGGCCATATCAGGGCGGTGCTGCTTTGACATATAACGTGCGCCACACACAAGACCGAAGTCGCAGCACAGGCATCATGTCTCACCCAGTCACATTATTCTGACACCGGACCAACACTAGTGTCCTAGCATTAACCCCATAATGCCAGACGCCAGGCGGAGCAGCCACTAGATTGCCAATTTTAAAGTCTTAGGTATGACTCGGCCGGGTTCTTTCTTTCTTTATTTGGTGTTTAACGTCGTTTTCAACCATTCAAGGTTATATTGCGACGGGGAAAGGGGGGGATGGGATAGGGGAAAGGGGGGAGATGGGATAGGGGAAGGGGAGAGATGGGATAGTTGGTTGGTTGGTTTTTGGGGTTTAATGTCTCTTCAGCAGATGCTAGCTGCTATTCGAGACCGATGCAATTATTTTCTTTTCCCTTCATATGGCAAGTTCTACGTTTCAGACTATTTACATTCAAATCTATCACTGTAAAAGAAGGTTCTAAAAATTAATAATTTTCACTTCTGGTACTTTAAATCTTGTAAAAAATCTTGATCTCTTTTAAAAAGTTAAAAATCTTGTCCGGGGGAACATCCCGGAAGATGGGATAGAGCCACTTGTTAATTTGTTTCCAGTACAAAGGACTAACATTTCTTACATACTGCTTGACTAAAATCTTCACAAACATTGACTATATTGGGGTCCTGATTTGGCCTATTATGGTCCGCTGGACCCGAAAAGCAACAGCTAACTATTGACTATATTCTACACAAGAAACACTTAACAAGGGTAAAAAGAGAAACAGAACCGTTAGTCGCCTCTTAGGACATGCAGAGTAGCATCGGGTAAATTCTTTCTTGTCTCAACCAATATGGGACTCCCCCTAACTCGGGGGGGGGGGGGGGGGGGGGGGTTGATAAATGTTGATATCACAGTCAAATCTAACGATAAATAATATATACTAAACTTGGCAAAAATATTATTGCGATTAAGTTTGCACCCAAATTAAAGTGGTAATTCCCAAGTCATTTTATTCCAACCTTCTCTTGGATGACTTCTCGGATAACTAATTTCCTTTACACAGATCACGTGATCGCCGCTTAGATTTCCCTGTACAATGCAGTGAGGACAGGTGGCTTTTCTCAAGTATGTGTTAACATGTGGATTTTCAACCTATTTTTGCGAGAATATTTTGCTGTGCAAATAAGGCAGGCATGTGGCTTTTCTCCTGTATGTGTCAACATGTGGGTCTTCAAACCATCTTTCCGAGCAAATTTCTTTGAACAACGAGGACAGGCATGTGGCTCTTCTCCTGTATGTGTCAACATGTGGGTCTTCAAATGCCCTTTGCGAGCAAATTTTACTTTGCAATGAGGACAGGCATGTGGCTTTTCTCCTGTATGTATCAACATGTGGGTCTTCAAAACCCCTTTGAAAGCAAATTTCTTTAAACAATGAGGACAGGCATGTGGCTTTTCTCCTGTATGTGTCAACATGTGGATCTTCAAAACCTCTTTCCGAGCAAATTTCTTTGAACAATGAGGACAGGCATGTGGCTTTTCTCCTGTATGTGTCAACATGTGGATCTTCAAATGCCCTTTCTGAGCAAATTTCTTTGAACAATGAGGACAGGCATGTGGCTTTTCTCCTGTATGTGTCAACATGTGGGTCTTTAATTGCCCTTTGTGAGCAAATTTTACTTTGCAATGAGGACAGGCATGTGGCTTTTCTCCTATATGAGTCAACACGTGGGTTTTTAAAAACTTTTTCCGAGCAAATTTTTTTGAACAATGAGGACAGGCATGTGGCTTTTCTCCTGTATGTGTCAACATGTGGGTCTTCAAAGCCCCTTTGTGAGCAAATTTCTTTGAACAATGACAGGCATGTGGCTTTTCTCCTGTATGTGTCAACATGTGGATCTTCAAATCCCCTTTCCGAGCAAATTTCTTTGAACAACGAGGACAGGCATGTGGCTTTTCTCCTGTATGTGTCAACATGTGGTTCTTCAAATCCCTTTTCTGAGCAAATTTTTTTGAACAATGAGGACAGGCATGTGGCTTTTCTCCTGTATGTGTCAACATGTGGGTCTTCAAAGCTACTTTGTGAGCAAATTTCTTTGAACAATAAGGACAGGCATGTGGCTTTTCTCCTGTATGTGTCAACATGTGGATCTTCAAATCCCCTTTCCGAGCAAATTTCTTTGAACAACGAGGACAGGCATGTGGCTTTTCTCCTGTATGTGTCAACATGTGGTTCTTCAAATCCCTTTTCTGAGCAAATTTCTTTGAACAATGAGGACAGGCATGTGACTTTTCTCCTGTATGTGTCAACATGTGGGTCTTCAATTGCTTTTTCAGAGCAAATTTCTTTGAACAATGAGGACAGGCATGTGGCTTTTCTCCTGTATGTGTCAACATGTGGGTCTTTAAATACCCTTTCAGAGCAAATTTCTTTTCGCAATGAGGACAGGCATGTGGCTGTTCAGTTGTATGTGTTAACATGTGTTTGTTTTGACCAAATATTGTTGTACATTTAAGGCAGGCATGTGGTCTTTCTCTTGTCAACATGTGATTTTTTACTTGAGCACTGGACAATGTTGGTATTTCAGCTGCCTCTTGTTTCAGCCAAACAACGTTGCTGTCAGCACTGGACGATGTTGTTATTTCTGATGTACGCTCCATCTGCACGTTAACTGTTTTGTCCGTCTTGAAATCTTCACCTGCTGGTGCTGTAACAGAAAATGCAAAAATCTTTTGTAAGTCTCATGATGAAAATGTTTACATATACTGTTCAAAAAAAGAAACGCATAGCTTGTAATATTTGGTTAATTTAGTTATATGGCTACAAGGATATCCACGAAACTGCAGAAAATGTTTATCTGGTCGTCGACCTTTCGTCCATTGCCACAAGTGAGCACGTGACGCATGCGTTATCAGTGGCTACAATGTCAAAATTGCTCATTTGGCATGACCACTCGTCATGCTTCAGTGTAATCTCGTGAAATCGGGGAATATTGAGCTCTCACCATGTCTTCCAAAACCCATAAAAGCGGATTGTTCGCCACAAAGAAATCAGACGACAATTCAGCGACGAAAGATGGCCCGATTGAGCAGAGAAGACCGCCAAATTGCATTGGGTTGTTTACAAGCAGGCCAAAGTCAAAGTGCAATCGCCACGTGTCCCAGAGCACCATCAGTAGACTGTGGGTCAGGTTTCAAGCCACTGGCTCCGTTGCTGACTTGCCACGTGTGGTTCAGCGACGAGTCCTACTTCCTGCTCCAGCGACATGATGGTCGGAGGAGGATCTACCGAAGAGTAAACGAACGTTACGCGCCCAACTGTGTGGATGAGGCACCCGTTCATGGTGGTGGAGGCGTCATGGTGTGGGGGGCGATCAATACCGCTGGAAGGAGCACCCTGGTGCACGTCCAAGGGCGCATAACTGCCCAGCGATACGTGGAGGAAATTCTGCGCCCACACGCCCTTCTTCTTCTGGCTGACCAGGATGCCATATTCCAGCAGGACAACGCTCGCCGGCACACAGCACGACTCACCACCCAGTTCCTCACCGACCACCATGTCCAGGTGCTTCCCTGGCCATTCATGTCGCCAGACATGAACCCGATAGAACACCTCTGGGATGAATTGGACAGACGTGTGCGCAGGCGAGAAGAAGCGCCGGCAAATCACCGCGATCTATTGCAGGCACTTCAGGAGATTGTGGGACACCATCCCACAGCAAGATATCCGGCATCTGATCCAGTCCATGCCCAGGGCCCGTATGCATGAACTAGAAGTAAGAAACACTGGAAGTAGAGGCCTCTTTTCGAAGTGGGAACTCCCGAAGTCAACTTTCATAACTGTTCACAATGCATGAACTGACTTGAACGCCAAAGTAGTGACAGCGAGAGTATTAAGGTCAAGGTCGGGGAAATTGGGGGAATCCCTACTAATACGCATGCGCACGTTTCTATCAACATGGCAGTCAACGAAAATGACAAGGCACGTGTGCCGCTCAAAAAGAAAGTAGACACAGAGGGGCGTTCTGCGCCTTTTTCAGATGGTGAAATTGCTGTCCTCTTGACAGAAGTGTTTTACGAAAGAACGGTTATTCTGTCCAAATTTCAGAACAGTCTAACAAAGACGCTGTCTGGTCGAAAATTGCCAAAGAAGTGTTGCTCTCTCTCTCTCTCTCTCTCTCTCTCTCTCTCTCTCTCTCTTACGACACACGCACACACAGACAAACGTACACTCATGCACATACTGACACTATGACACAAGTGACACTGACGGCACACATAAACACACACACACACCACACACTGCACACACACACACACACGCGCGCGCTCGCGCGCACACATATACACACACACGCACCCATACACGCACGCACACAGTCACAAACAAATAACCACACACTCACTCTCTCTCACTTTCTCTCATTCTCTCTCAATCTACACTCATACACACACTGAAACTATGATGACACAAGTGACACGTCACACACACACACACACACACACACACACACACACACACACACACACCCACACACACACACACACACACACACACACATACTCACCGTAGTGACACACATATACACACGCGCGTACAGTTGAAAGTCAAGACATGATATGATTTTTTCAAAGCATAGGAAGGTTTCTTTTGCAAATGAATAAAATTAACACAGAGGCAAAACCCGGTTTTTGCAGCCGGAATGCAATTGCGGAGGCTTAAAAAGGAAAAGATTAATAAAAAATATATAGCTCCCGGCGGAACTTGAACCCGGAGCAAATGAACGAGAGTCCGGAACCGTTACCACTGCACTATGTTACTCGTGTAGAATAGAGGCATGATGAAAAAAGGCATTCTGAGTTATTCATTCGTGCCGGTTTGAAAGCTCGCCACCTTCGCCGAATGACTCGAGCACGTTTTTTTCGGTCAGTAACTGATCGAACTGTCGCTTTTGAGTCACTCTGTTTTAAGCATTTCACCTAAATTAAACAAGAATGTCACAGTCCGTGTCTATGGTGCAAGGTAGGAG
>NC_090260.1:45359688-45404688 GCF_037325665.1 Littorina saxatilis | reverse complement strand
TGGCAAGTAGCAACTATGCGTTTCTTTTTTTGAACAGTATACCTTTTCTGAAGGTATGTAAGACAGCATTCCTGAAAGATAGAAATTCACAACTCGCAAAGACAGAAAGATTCTCTTCCTGAAAGAAAAGAAGAGACGTTAAGGAAAGACAGAAAAAGATGTCACTTAAAAGCACACAACTTCTCAGGAAAACAGTTCGGCTTACCATCTCAGATTTGGCTTGACTTTGCATGGAATACGACCATCTGTCCACTTGGTCACATACCAGAAATGAACAGCGTGGGTGATCCCTGTGCATAGTAGACATTAGCTGATGAATTAAATTAAATGTTGTAAATGCAACCACTGGCTTCTCAAGAAATCATTTTATTCAGTGGAACCCCCCCCCCCCCCCCCTTTTAAGACCCTTCAAAAATCTAAGAAAATCAGGTTTTCACTGTACAGCAATTTCAACTCACCAGGGGCAGTGAGGAACTGTTAGTATGTTACCAAGTGAAGGTTGGTCTTATCCCATGTCAAGTCTGGCCTGATCTGAGATGCTGATCCAAACCATGTTCACAGAAAGGAGTGAGCCTTTAAAATCATCTTCCCATGCTTAATGCTGTATGTGGGCTTGCCTGTCTTGTCAAAAGTACTTCAGATGAGTTTACTCAAGTTACATACACACACCCTGCAATCACAGGAACATAGGCTTGGTGGTTAAGGAATCGTGTGCAAAGGGGAATAACCTCGTTTTATCTCTAACTCAAGAGGAAGAAAAGGCAGTTGCTTTCCTTAAAAGTGACTTTGAGCAAAATTTGAATTTTTAAGTTTTTGTTGTTGCCGCAGCCTCAACACGACCCCCACACACCTTACGCGTATATCGCATGTTAACATGTGGATTTTCAAACTGTTTTTGTGAGAATATTTTTTCTGTGCAATTAAGGCAGGCATGTGGCTTTTCTCCTGTATGTGTCATCATGTGGGTCTTTAAATGCCCTTTCAGAGCAAATTTCACTTTGCAATAAGGACAGGCATGTGGCTTTTCAGTTGTATGTGCTAACATGTGGGTCTTCAAATGCTCTTTCAGAGCAAATTTCACTTTGCAATAAGGACAGGCATGTGGCTTTTCAGTTGTATGTGCTAACATGTGTTTGTTTACACCCCCCTTTTGACCAAATATTGTTGTACACTTAAGGCAGGCATGTGGTCTTTCTCTTGTCAACATGTGATTGTTTACTTGACGCTTTGAATCATGTGTAACTGCACTCGTGGAACAGACATATTGTCGTTTCTTACTGTATGGGAGTGCACATCTTGTCAAATTGTTCTTCAAACAATGAGATTCATCTTTACCACTCGAAGATCCATCTAAAACAATATGTTTTTCTTTCACTAACGTTCTAACGTTCTGCTAAAGATAGGTGTTCTGATTTTTGTTCTTTTTTCCTTTGTCCTATGACTTGTCCCTTTGTCCAGTGATGTCTTTGTCTTACTTGCAGTGACCACAGATTCTGTAGCTGAACATTTCTCCACCACAACAGCCTTGACTCTTGCAGTCTCACAGGTGAAGGTGTCAGAGGATTTCAAGTCACTGTGTTCCACACTCTCAACGTGTTGTGTGGGTTCTACTGGCTCTTGTTTAACTTTCACTTGACAGTAACAGCCTGCAGACAGAGGACAACATGCTGCTTGCGTTACACAGTCACGTGCAATATCTGGTTTCCTGTCCTCTTCAACTTCCACACCACCACAAACAAAACTCTCACCATGCGCATACACACTTGTTGCAGGGATGTCTTCAGCTGCAGAACTGCTGGTCTCGGTCACAGCTGGTAATGCCTCAGTCTTGAAGTCCTGCCCCGCATTGCATGTACACTCCTCTTTGCACTTGTCGGAGACCTCCATCACTGGCCTTGCTCCATCCTCCCCCACATCGTCTTTTTCACGCTTGATATCATTAGAACATGTACCCCAATCTTGTTCTGAAAATGAAGCTGTGTCTGCAATGGTTCCAAAATCAATTGGGATTTTTGCTGCCCCTTGTTTCTGCCTAGCAACTTCACTGTAAGCACTGGATGATGTTGGTATTTCAGCTGCCTCTTGTTTCAGTCTAACAATGTCGCTGTGATCACTGGACAATGTTGGTATTTCAGCTGCCTCTTGTTTCAGCCAAACAACATCCGTGTAAGCACTGGATGATGTTGGTATTTCAGCTGCCTCTTGTTTCAGTCTAACAATGTCGCTGTGATCACTGGACAATGTTGGTATTTCAGCTGCCTCTTGTTTCAGCCAAACAACATCCGTGTAAGCACTGGATGATGTTGGTATTTCAGCTGCCTCTTGTTTCAGTCTAACAATGTCGCTGTGATCACTGGACAATGTTGGTATTTCAGCTGCCTCTTGTTTCAGCCAAACAACATCCGTGTAAGCACTGGATGATGTTGGTATTTCAGCTGCCTCTTGTTTCAGTCTAACAATGTCGCTGTGATCACTGGACAATGTTGGTATTTCAGCTGCCTCTTGTTTCAGCCAAACAACTTCACTGTAAGCACTGGATGATGTTGGTATTTCAGCTGCCTCTTGTTTCAGTCTAACAATGTCGCTGTGATCACTGGACAATGTTGGTATTTCAGCTGCCTCTTGTTTCAGCCAAACAACATCCGTGTAAGCACTGGATGATGTTGGTATTTCAGCTGCCTCTTGTTTCAGTCTAACAATGTCGCTGTGATCACTGGACAATGTTGGTATTTCAGCTGCCTCTTGTTTCAGCCAAACAACTTCACTGTAAGCACTGAACGATGTTGGTATTTCAGGTGCCTCTTGTTTCAGCCAAACAACGTTGCTGTCAGCACTGGACGATGTTGGTATTTCTGATGTACGCTCCATCTGCAAGTTGACTGTTTTGTCCGTCTTGAAATCTTTACCTGCTGGTGCTGTAACAGAAAATGCAAAAATCTTTCGTAAGTCTCGTGATGAAAATGTTTACATACCTTTACTGAAGGTATGTAAGACAGCATTCCTGAAAGATAGAAATTCACAACTCGCAAAGACAGAAAGATTCTCTTCCTGAAAGAAAAGACGAGACATTAAGGAAAGACAGAAAAAGATGTCACTTTAAAGGCACACAATTTCTCAGGAAAACAGTTCGGCTCACCATCTCAGATTTTGCTGGTCTTTGCATGGAATACGACCATCTGTCCACTTGGTCACATACCAGAAATGAACAGCGTGGGTGATCCCTGTGCATAGTGGACATTAGCTGATGAATTAAATTAAATGTTGTAAATGCAACCACTGGCTTCTCAAGAAATCATTTTATTCAGTGGAACCCCTCCTTTTAAAGGCCGAGGTCCAACAAGCCAAAATACCCATGGGTCTTGGCGGAGCCTATTTTCAGTGACCGACAGGTCTCAGGTTACCTAGTCTGGTGGGTGCAGTGGCCAAGGCATTCCGCTTGATTAAACAAGCCAACAGCTGACTGCATACCTCTTCTTGCTGTGTGCCTTTCTTGTGAACCTCTGTAAATTCCCGTTATGTGTGTGTGTGTGTTTTTGTGTGTGATATTCACCTTTTTTTCTGACGGTTGTTTGGAACCATTATTAGTGGCAATGATTTTATTGACACTAGCAATAAATCCGCTGAGTGCAGATTACACGCACACACACATACACACGTGCACACACCGTCGCGCACGCATTTGTTCACTGTGTAATACAACTGAGCACATGGTCAAAGTTATGCAGTGCCAAACACTGACGCAACCGGTCAACCTGACTTCGTGTTGTAGACTGAAGAGTAGAAATACCCTCTCTCTTGGTGCAGAACCAGAGTGGAAACTCGCACCAACAATCGGATGTCAAGAACTTGAGGAACCACCTAGAGTTCAATGTGTCACTGCTTTCTAATGTTTTATCACTATTGCTGGATGTTTATGAATATGATATCTGTGACAGACAGGGATTACAACATTTGCTGCATAGTAGCCTGAAGAGTGGTGTTTTAGTGTGTGAAAAAGTGAAGAAAGTGTCTTTCATGAGTGCCTGGTTCCAACGTGCCTGACTGTGATACGCGGTGTTCCACTGGAAACATCAAACAACACGTACAATATTATTTTCTCTGGAAAAGTCTGCCATAAATTCAAGACATTGGTACCTAACTCACGATCGTATTCATCCACTAAATAACTTCAGCTAGAGACATCTTTCTTTCCAAAGAAATTTGGTGTTTAACGTCGTTTTCAACCATTCAAGGTTATATCGCGACGGGGAAAGGGGGGAGATGGGAGCTAGAGACATACATTCTTTGCTTCAGCTTACTTTTTCAGCCCAAGAAGAACACGTTTTTTTTTAATGGATATGTTTCACTTAAAAAACCTAAAAAAACACTAACATTCGAAAAGTGCAGACTATCTTTGAAATAATTTATTAATTACAGAACGATCATTGAAAGTGCTCAGGCAGATTAGCCAGTGGTGTCATGTAGCATCCATGGCGGCTGCAATAGCGCGGAGTGACCGGAACTTTGGGGTCAGGCAACATCAGGTAAACGTTGTGTTGCGGGTGTGTGTTGCCGAAAAGGAATGAGCGGTGCGTGGACATTATCTTTCTCGTGTCTTTAGCTCCGCCCAGTCCATCACGACTGAGAGCCGTTTGATTTTGAAATCAAATTTGGTGAGTGAATTTTTTTTCTGAAACTACGTTATCCAGGGCTTATTAGACACACATTTTGGGGTGCATGTATGGTGTACACCTTGAAATGTTTGCCTGACAAAAATGGTGCTTTTGAGTTTGGTATAGACAGAGTATTTGGGCGGGGATATAGCTCAGTTGGTAGCGCGCTGGATTTGTATTCAGTTGGGAACTGTCAGCGTGAGTTCGATCCCAGGTTCGGCGGAAATTTATTTCAGAGTCAACTCTGTGTGCAGACTCTCTTCGGTGTCCGAACTCCCCCCCCGTGTACACTACATTGGGTGTGCACGTTAAAGATCCCACGATTGACAAAAGGGTCTTTCCTGGCAAAATTGCTTAGGCACAGTTAATAATTGTCTACCTATACCCGTGTGACTTGGAATAATAGGCCGTGAAAGGTAAATATGCGCCGAAATGGCTGCAATTACTGGCCGTATAAAATTTCATCTCACACGGCATCACTGCAGAGCGCCTAGAACTGTACCCACGGAATATGCGCGATATAAGCGTCATTGATTGATTGATTGAGTATTTTTGAAAATAATATTTCAAGTGAGAGCTCGTTTCCTGAAAAGGGTTGGACATTAGACTGAAGTGGCACGCGCCGCTCTGCTTTTATACCCGACCCTCGGCCTTTAAGACCCTTCAAAAATCTGAGAAAATTGGGTTTCCACTGTACAGCAATTTGAACTGACCAGGGGCAGTGAGGAATTGTTAGTATGTTACCACGTGAAGGGAAGGTCTTATCCCATGTAAAGCCTGACCTGATCTGAGATGCTGATCCAAACCATTTTCACAAGATTTGTTTGTTTGTTTGCTTAACGCCCAGCCGACCACGAAGGGCTTTGTTTGTTTGTTTGTTTGTTTATTTGTTGCTTAACATCCAGCCGACTACGCAGAGCCATATCAGGACGAGGAAGGGGGGGATGAAGGGGGCCACTTGTCAAGCGATTCCTGTTTACAAATGCACTAACCCATTACTTGTGTCCCAGCAGGCTTTAGTAAAACTAAATTAATACCTACTGGAAGATTACCAGTTTCCAGTATGTTAAAATAGGCTTAACCTATCTACTGCTGGACTTACATCAGAACACTAACAGATTAACCTATACATGAATCGCGAGACAAGCGGCAAGAGAAGAGATTTTTGGAAAAAATACAGGTGAATGAGCAAGAAGGCAGAAAAAAGAAAAGAATTCATGAAGAAAAAGAGAGCATGACAGGAAAGAGGAACCAAAAATCTACCTAACAGCAAACTAGAAAGCTCCTGCGGTTCCAAAAACAGGAGGGGCCTTTAATTTCATAACCGCAGTGCCCCACTGCGGGACCACGAAGGGCCATATCAGGGCGGTGCTGCTTTGACATATAACGTGCGCCACACACAAGACAGAAGTCGCAGCACAGGCTTCATGTCTCACCCAGTCACATTATTCTGACACCGGACCAACCAGTCCTAGCACTAACCCCATAATGCCAGACGCCAGGCGGAGCAGCCACTAGATTGCCAATTTTAAAGTCTTAGGTATGACCCGGCCGGGGTTCGAACCCACGACCTCTCGATCAAGGGGCGGACGCCTTACCACTAGGCCAACCATGCCGGTATTTTCACAAGAAGGAGTGAGCCTTTAAAGTCATCTTCCCATGCTTTATGCTGTATGTGGGCATGCCTGTCTTGTCAAAAGTACTTCAGATGAGTTTACTCAAGTTACATACACACACCCTGCGACCACATTCTTTCTTTATTTGGTGTTTAACGTCGTTTTCAATCACGAAGGTTATATCGCGACGGGGAAAGGGGGGGAGATGGGATAGAGCCACTTGTTAATTGTTTCTTGTTCACAAAAGCACTAATCAAAAAATTGCTCCAGGGGCTTGCAACGTAGTACAATATATTACCTTGCTCATACCTGTCAACCTGTATGGTTTTCCCGTATTTTGTACGGGATTTACTCAAATTTTGGTGTGTACGGCGTACAACGCCTAGCTGTACGGGTAAACCAAATTGTACGGGAATTGTACGGGAAAATTCAAAACCTGAACAAAGATTCGAAACCGATCATCAGATTCGGTTCTGTTTAGCAGACGACAACAACTTACAGAAAAAGACTGTAACTGAGCTTGTGCGCATGCGCAGAAGGTATCATAGAGGGCGTTGTGGCCCAATCCGCTACTTTCGTGTCGCGAGATTTGGTCTTTGTTTTCACAACTTACTTCAGCGACAGACAACGATTCGCGTCACTTTTCGTGCTACAACTGAAGATGGAGAGGCCAGCGAAGAAAAGAAAGAAAGCCGGACATGGTCAGCACATGTCGGAGTGGGAGAAAACGTACTTTGGTGTCGTGCGATCATCGGACAAGGGAAAGGCTCGCACATCAAAGTGAAAGTTGCTGCTTCTGGTCACTACGACTTGAAGCAGCATTTTGAAACGGCGGTACACAAACAATCATTGATTCGTTCGAAACAGTTAAAGTCTGTGAACCAACATTTCCAGAAACGAGACAGCCGCCTTCCAACGGAAGAAGATGTGACGCAAGCCAATGCCATGAAACCATTACCACAGTCAATCTGCTTGCCACGGCAAAGTCAGCTACTGCTACCTACAACAAGTGTCATGCTTGAAGTGATCTAGTGAGACTGGACTGTGATTTTTCCTGGTGAACAGTACGTAGTACAAAGTAGTTGTGTGGGTGTGACTGTGTTATACATTTAAGCTTAAAGTGATCTGGAGAGACTGGACTGTGATTTTTCCTGGTGAACAGTAGTACAAAGTAGTTGTGTGGGTGTGACTGTGTTATACATTAAAGCTTAAAGTGATCTGGTGAGACTGGACTGTGATTTTTCCTGGTGGACAGTAGTAGTTGTGTGGGTGTGACTGTGTTATAGATAAAATTTAAGCTTAAAGTGATCAGGTGAGACTGGACTGTGATTTTTTCTGGTCAGGACAGTAGTAGTTGTGTGGGTGCGTTTTACAGTAGTTGTATGTATTTATTAATGCAAAATCAGATGTGTTTTATGAATACAAAAGAGATGTTGAGTATTTACCAGCTGGTTTTTCTTCTTTTTTTATGTCATGCGAGTGAATTGCAAGTCTTGCGTGTGAACTCGGGTTTGCGTGTGTTCATTTTTTGGGAGTGGGATTGTTGCCCTGATTACAGTTTTTAATCATATTAGTACAGGTTGGCCTTGGAAGGGGTTGACAGGTCTGCTTGCTGGGAGAATGCAAGTTTCCAGTACAAAGGACTTAACATTTCTTACATACTGCTTGACTAAACTCTTTACAAACATTGACTATATTCTATACAAGAAACACTTAACAAGGGTAAAAGGAGAAACAGAATCCGTTAGTCGCCTCTTACAACATGCTGGGGAGCATCGGGTAAATTCTTCCCCCTAACCCGCGGGGGGTACCCTGCGACCACAGGAACATAGGCTTTGTTGTTAAGGAATCGTGTGCAAAGGGGAATAACCACGTTTTATCTCTTACTCAAGAGGAAGAAAAGGCAGTTGCTTCCCTTAAAAGTGACCTGGAGCAAAACTTGAATGTTTATGTTTTTGTTGATGCCGCAGCCTCAACACTACCCCCACACATCTAGAAACGCGTATATCGCTATCTCATTCTCAGACCTGTTAACCCCTGCCAAGGCCAACATGTACTAATATGATTAAAAACTGTAATTAGGGCAACAATCCCTTACACACTCCCAAAAAATGAACACACGCAAACCTGAGTTCACACGCAAGACTCGCACGACATAAAAAAGAAGAAAGACCAGCTGGTAAATACTCAACATTTATTTTGTATTCATAAAACACATCTGATTTAGCATTAATAAATACATACAACTACTGTAAAACGCACCCACAAAACTACTACTGTCCACTGACCAGGAAAAATCACAGTCCAGTCTCACCAGATCACTTTAAGCTTAAATGTATAACACAGTCACACCCACACAACTACTTTGTACTACTGTTCACCAGGAAAAATCACAGTCCAGTCTCACTAGATCACTTCAAGCATGACACTTGTTGTAGGTAGCAGTAGCTGACTTTGCCGTGGCAAGCAGATTGACTGTGGTAATGGTTTTATGGCATTGGCTTGCGTCACATCTTCTTCTGTTGGAAGGCGGCTGTCTCGTTTCTGGAAATGTTGGTTCACAGACTTTAACTGTTTCGAACGAATCAATGATTGTTTGTGTACCGCCGTTTCAAAATGCTGCTTCAAGTCGTAGTGACCAGAAGCAGCAACTTTCACTTTGATGTGTGAGCCACATGGCACGCACAAACTGTACTCCTTTCCCTTGTCCGATGATCGCACGACACCAAAGTACGTTTTCTCCCACTCCGACATGTGCTGACCATGTCCGGCTTTCTTTCTTTTCTTCGCTGGCCTCTCCATCTTCAGTTGAAGCACGAAAAGTGACGCGAATTGTTGTCTGTCGCTGAAGTAAGTTGTGAAAACAAAGACAAAATCTCGCGACACGGAAGTAGCGGATTGGGCCACAGCGCCCTCTATAATACCTTCTGCGCATGCGCACAAGCTTAGTTACAGTCTTTTTTTGTTAGTTGTTGTCGTCTGCTAAACAGAAACGAATCTGATGATCGGTTTCGAATCTTTGTTCGGGTTTTGAATTTTCCCGTACAATTCCCGTACAATTTGGTTTACCCGTACAGCTAGGCGTTGTACGCCGTACACACCAAAATTTTTAAATCCCGTACAAAATACGGGAAAACCATACAGGTTGACAGGTCTGCATTCTTTGGACCACAACATAGTGGAAGTCTACTGTAATTAGGATTACAACATAAAAGAACAAACAATTGCAGGTTTTGTCAGCATTAAATTCTGCATTTTCATGTGTAATTGTTCTTTTCATTACAAAACACAAACTAAAATGTATTATGCTTCTGATGATTTTTGACAATCTGTGGTGAATATAACACCTATATTTGGATGGTTTGCAACTTTCATATTTCTGCTTGATATAAAACAGCTGAGATACTTTGCCTTAAACTTAAAGTGAAATTAAGACCAAGAGACATATAGTGATAAACACAGGCATGGGAATTGAAAACAGTAAAAATAGCTGAACATTTTGAAGTAATAGCAATCGAAGACGCGAAGCGTCAATTTGACGGCGCGAAGCAACAGCATAAAGTTGTGGTAACCTGTATTGTAGCCGCATGTGCGTTTTACCAGAGATCTGTAGCTGGAGGCTCGTCACGGATGTTCTCCTTTTCCGCACCACGTGTCATTTTATCTTACGGTTCCCCAAAAAGTGTGTCAACTTAGCAAAAGTTTCAGTGATTGTGGCTTTCTCAATGGCTGAAAGGTTCAGTGACTGTAGTTTTCTCAATGGCTAAATAGCTTGCCTTTAAGGCACACGTTTGCACTGCTGTTCGAAAGCTGCGTTGATCCCGGAAACAACACAGTAGTGACCTCCCCTCTACTGAAGTGTCTTTTTAGTGCAATTGTAACTAATGATGGAAACCTTAGCGATAAACGGCGGCCGTTCTCTTTTTATTTCTTGGAGATAAGAAATCTGAATGGATATTTCCGAGGAATTGTGCTTCCTAGACTTCTTATTTTTGTAAATTTTTTAATGCATGCATTCATTTTTTCAAGCCCTTTTATTTTTAGATGTGTTATTGGGAACTTTTACGCTGTGCATTTATGTGGACTGCTTTCAGAAAGTAGAAGAAAACAACAAAGTCTGCTTTCAGTCATTTATTAAAAAGCATCTCGAAAATAACCTATAGTTAGCAATAACATATTCAAAAGTCACATCAAACAGTCTCTATTACGCACAAATTAATTAAAAAAACGCTCGCGCTGGACCCGAGTACTCTTCAGACATTCACACACACACACACACACACACACACACACACACACACACACACACACACACACACACACACACACACACACACACACACACACACACACACACACACACACACACACGAGTACACTACCATATCTCCATTCTAAAACACGTCACGTTCCAAATCAAAAGACGACATTCTATTTTCTTACGTCACTATTCTTGGTTTACGGTACCATTCGGTGGCTTTGCTACGAGTATGCCATAGTCTTGGTTAGCCGAGACCTTGCACCGTTCTATCAGACTGCCTTGCTGGCTGTTGCACCGCGAATTCCTCCCACCGCCAAGTCGTTTTTTTGTGGTTTATTTCGCATTTAGGTACCAGGTAACATTATGAAGTTTTAATACGATCAATCGGACCTATTATCAAGTTAGTGTATCAACTGCGCCCAGTAGTTTCCAAGCAATAAGCTGTTAAGTCGAGACAGACAGACAGACACACACACAATTAAAGTCTGCTGGACCCTAGTACTAGCGTACTTGGGGATAACTTCATTTATGTGTTTATGTTATTACCTGGTTTCCATAACTTTCACAGACCAAACAAGTCAAACTTACTGGGCAACAGTTAACAGGGTCAAATTTAGTGCCTTTTACAAAAATTGCAACCACATCAGTATCTCCCATATGTTTTTTTTGCGAGCTGACTGATCTAAATTTGAGATTTGTGTTCGCAAGACGAAAATGATTGCAGATTGGCCGACTTCGACAGTGATCTCCGTTCTGTTCTTCACAGTTATGATAAAGACATCGTTCTAAGGTCAAAACAAGTCGAAATTTTGAGACTGCTGCCGGAAGGAGACCGTAATATATATGGTTGCATCACTACAGAAACAATCGTCTGCTTCATCGAACGCCGAAACCAAACGGTTGATTATCATGTGACACTTGGCATTCTTTCTTTCTTTATTTGGTGTTTAACGTTGTTTTCAACCACGAAGGTTATATCGCGACGAGGGAAAGGGGGGAGATGGGATAGGGGAAAGGGGGGAGATGGGATAGAGCCACTTGTTAAGTGTTTCTTGTTCACAAAAGCACTAATCAAAAAATTGCTCCAGGGGCTTGCAACGTAGCACAATATATGACCTTACTGGGAGAATGCAAGTTTCCAGTACAAAGGACTAAACATTTCTTACATACTGCTTGACTAAAATCTTTACAAACATTGACTATATTCTATACAAGAACCACTTAACAAGGGTTAAAGGAGAAACAGAATCCGTTAGTCGCCTCATACGACATGCGGGGTGCAGAGAAATAAGGATGTGGAAAAGAAGACTTTTGGTAAGTGAAATAAAGGTGATGGATCCAGTCAGGTAGAAATAAGACAACAAGAAAAGAATTGGAAAACTGCAGGGAATAGTAGGGAGAGTTTTCTTGGAAGGAAATATAGGTGAAAGGACTGGTAAGGCAGAAATAAGACAAAAGAAGAATAGAAACAGAACCGTTAGTCGTCTCTTACGACATGCTGGGTAGCATCGGGTAAATTCTTTCTAGTCCCAACCAATATGGGACTCCCCCTAACCCGCCGGGGGTACACTTGGCATGGAAAAACGATATTTTGGTCATTTGCCATAGAAGTGTTCAAAAGATGCGTTACATGATTGCACAAAACTCCCCTCCCCCCTCTCTCTTTCTCTCTCTCACACACACCGTGACACACACACACACACACTGACACACACCCGTGAATCAACCTCTTCAGACATCACTTCCCGCTAAAGATGAAGCTTTGAAGATGAAGACCATTGTTGGAGAAGTCCGCAGTACAAGCCATCAACAAAAGTCAGGCTTTATTTCACTTTTAGAGAGGCGTAAACGTCAAAAATTTATCTTATTTCACAAGATTGTACACAGTAAGGTGCCAAACTACTTACTTGCGATATTGCCACCATTAATATCAACTAATAACCCATATCGCCAGCGCAGACCTTTAGATAGGAAAGTTCCATCGTTTAACACTGAATTATACAGAAACTCATTTCTCCCATCTTCAACACAACTCTGGAATTCTTTACCAAACTACATAAACCTTAGTGAGTCCCTGAGTGAATTCAACCATTTTTTGTCAAAAACCGATTTAAGTCCGCCGTGTTATTGGTATTCTGGAGATCGCCGGCATATCACAAACAATTCACTGTGAGCTAAGGCTATATATAAGTGATCTTAATAACGATCTAGTGAGACGTCACGTTGCTACATATGCATCTTATGACTGCGGATTTCCGTCCGAAACCGTAAAACACTTCCTATTAGATTGTCCAAATTATCGCGAAGCACGTCAAGAAACCATATATACCCTCCCTAACCACAGTATTCACCTCCCCCACCTTCTAAATGGAGACAGACACTGAGTATTCTCTAGATTTGATCAGGAAATTTGTTTCCATAGTACACTCGTTCATTGAACGTTCAGGCCGCTTTGGGCAAACCAGGATGTATTGCGATTCTCTGGCCACTCAAGAAACCTGTTTCTGTCCAATCCCCGAAACATGTCTAAGGAAAGGAAACAATTGAAAAACAACAAGAACAGCAGACTGAATAATCTTTATTTATTTTCCTTGTCTACTCCACTGGTCAAAACTGGGGGGTGGGCGTTTACTAGGTACTATACCATGTACACCTGCATGCAACTGAGGCGTAAAATAAAACAAAAAAAGTCTCCCCGTGTTTTTATTTTATTCAGTTTGTTTGGGTTGTTGCTATTGACTTTGAAACTGGTTTCTGCATAGTATGTGACAATGACTGGCTGTTTGTAGCAATAACAAAATTGACAGCAACGGGACCTTCATGGTCGAAAAATACAGCGAATAGCCCTGTTTCTGCTTTGAAAACGTTGCTTACAAATTTGATGCATCTCGTCATTTTGGTCTAGACATGCTTTGTTTCTGTGTTTTCTGGCACTAAAGTAGAAGGAAACCAAAGTCTCATAATCAGTGATTGCAGTAATAACAAATTTGGGTCTACTGGGTTCACAACGGTTGAGCAGATCGCGTGCGAGAGGACCCTGATGCTCCTTCCGTTCCCCTGTCAGCTAATGAGGCACCCATTTTGCGGCAAGCTTTTGAAGCGGAAGATCATTCTTTCTTTCTTTCTTTATTTGGTGTTTAACGTCGTTTTCAACCACGAAGGTTATATCGCGACGAGGGAAAGGGGGGAGATGGGATAGGGGAAAGGGGGGAGATGGGATAGAGCCACTTGTTAAGTGTTTCTTGTTCACAAAAGCACTAATCAAACAAGTCGCGTAAGGCGAAAATACAATATTTAGTCAAGTAGCTGTCGAACTCACAGAATGAAACTGAACGCAATGCCATTTTTCAGCAAGACCGTATACTCGTAGCATCGTCAGTCCACCGCTCATGGCAAAGGCAGTGAAATTGACAAGAAGAGCGGGGTAATAGTTGCGCTAAGAAGGATTACACGCTTTTCTGTACCTCTCTTTGTTTTAACTTTCTGAGCGTGTTTTTAATCCAAACATATCATATGTATATGTTTTTGGAATCAGGAACCGACAAGGAATAAGATGAAAGTGTTTTTAAATTGATTTGGACAATTTAATTTTGATAATAATTTTTATATATTTAATTTTCAGAGCTTGTTTTTAATCCGAATATAACATATTTATATGTTTTTGGAATCAGCAAATGATGGAGAATAAGATAAACGTAAATTTGGATCGTTTTATAAATTTTAATTTTTTTTTACAATTTTCAGATTTTTAATGACCAAAGTCATTAATTAATTTTTAAGCCACCAAGCTGAAATGCAATACCGAAGTCCGGGCTTTGTCGAAGATTACTTGACCAAAATTTCAACCAATTTGGTTGAAAAATGAGGGCGTGACAGTGCCGCCTCAACTTTCACGAAAAGCCGGATATGACGTCATCAAAGACATTTATCAAAAAAATGAAAAAAACGTTCGGGGATTTCATACCCAGGAACTCTCATGTCAAATTTCATAAAGATCGGTCCAGTAGTTTAGTCTGAATCGCTCTACACACACACACACACGCACACACGCACATACACCACGACCCTCGTTTCGATTCCCCCTCGATGTTAAAATATTTAGTCAAAACTTGACTAAATATAAAAATTGCTCCAGGGGCTTGCAACGTAGTACAATATATGACCTTACTGGGAGAATGCAAGTTTCCAGTACATACATACTGCTTGACTAAAATCTTTACAAACTATATTCTATACAAGAACCACTAAACAAGGGTAAAAGGAGAAACATAATCCGTTAGTCGCCTCTTACGACATGCGGGGTGCAGAGAAATAAGGATGTGGAAAAGAAGACTTTTGGTAAGTGAAATAAAGGTGATGGATCCAGTCAGATAGAAATAAGACAACAAGAAAAGAATTGGAAATCTGCAGGGAATAGTAGGGAGAGTTTTCTTGGAAGGAAATATAGGTGAAAGGAGTTAAATGTTTGGCCTTTCAAATGATGATCAGTGGCCTGAGACTTGTATAATCGGGGTTTGATCATTTTGTTTGGATCATACCTCGTAAAAGCAATCTGTTCTACTGTATATCTGTTACAGGCATTAAGTGAAACCAGGCATTACGCGTAATGCCTAAAATGTTCAGGCATTACGCGTAATGCCTGTGACCACTAGGCATTACACGTAATGCCTAAAAATACCAGGCATTACGTGTAATGCCTGAAAATCATTGTCAGGCATTACACGTAATGCCTGAAACCTGTTACAGGCATTAAGTGAAACCAGGCATTACGTGTAATGCCTGAAATTTTCAGGCCTGTGACCAGGCACTACAGGTAATGCCTAAACGTATATATAATGCCTGAAACATCTCTGCAATTGTCGTTGGTGAGGTTTCTGTTGATGTTTGTTGGTGGTTCGTGGGTGGTTTGTTGGTGGGTCGTGGTTGGTTGTATGGTAGTTGGTCGTGGTGGGTTGTGGTTGGTTGGTGGGTGGTGGTTTGTTGTTGGTTGTTGATTTGTTGTTGTTGCATTGCACCAAAAGACGGTCCAGGCGTCCGACTTTCAGCTTGGGGCATTGCACCAAAAGACGGTCCAGGCGTCCAACTTTCAGCTTGGGGCATTGCACCAAAAGACGGTCCAGGCGTCTGACTTTCAGCTTGGGGCATTGCACCAAAAGACGGTCCAGGCGTCCAACTTTCAGCTTGGGGCATTGCACCAAAAGACGGCCCAGGCGTCTGACTTTCAGCTTGGGGTATTGCACCAAAAGACGGCCCAGGCGTCTGACTTTCAGCTTGGGGCATGTCGATGTCTTCATTTGGTTACAATAATGCCTTTTGTAATTCTTCCTCCGTTTCGATCAAGTCTATCGGGCAACGTTGTTGATCTCAGACCGATCTTGGCTTCCGTGCCAAACATTGCTTTAAATGGCGATCTGCCTATACCGGCGTGGTGACTCGTGTTCTTTCTAAACTGGACAAATTTGATACCAGCAGTCCAGTTCGTAGTCTTGTTCTCGCTCATCCATGCTACCAGCATATCCTCCCTTTGACATTATAATTATGTGTCAACTACTCTATCAGAGACAGCATTGGAGATAACCCGGTTTCAGTATTGTTTTACGATAGACGTAGAGCTGAATACCAACACTCAAATCTGTTTTTGACAAACACCACACATCACTTACTTTCCCAAGAGATGATACTCATGACGTGACTTTGTCGTTTTCTGGAAGGCAGCTTTTACTTCTTCGATTGTTCTGAAGTACACAGCTTTCAGGAGCAACTTTCTGCCGTCCTTTTCATAATGTTCAAACAAACGTCGAGTAAACAATTGTTCTTTTTCATTATCCTCCATGGTGACGAATAAGCAACTGGTGAAAACTCGACTGGAAATATTGGACCTCGGCTTTCCATTGTGACATGCACTCACAAGTACGTGAAATTCAAACTGTGGTGAACACTATGGCAGAAATACATTATTTTGCATTGCGAACCATCACTCATAATCGCAAAATAAAATGTGCAATCATTTCAAAGCTCACTTGATCGAATGTCAAGTTACAATATTCACACCATGACATTTTGTCAACACTTTGTCCTTAACAAATGTTCTCACCGTCATCCAAGAGGTAATGGATAACTGTTCAGTGCAATAGGCTTTTATGTTGTGTGTATTGCCTGAATTGCTTCAGGCAATAAGCGTAATTTTGAGAGACAAATTTCAGGCATTACATGTAATGCCTGGTATTTTTAGGCATTACGTGTAATGCCTAGTGGTCACAGGCATTACGCGTAATGCCTGAACATTTCAGGCATTACGCGTAATGCCTGGTTTCACTTAATGCCTGTAACATATCCACTACGTCTTATAAAAGCAATCAGTTCTACTGTATAGCCACTACGTCTTAAGCCTCGGTCATACAGGCGACTCAGTCGTTGCGATTCAGTCTTTGGCCGATCGCACATCACATCGTAGGCCATTGACCCGTCACACGATGAACGATAGACGAACGACTGGCGAACGATAACTCCACGCGAGCGGGGCGGAAGTGATGTGTCATAGTGAACACGGCAAACGCGCTTTGCGAGAGCAGACGCTAAATGTTCGAACGTCGCTCTACCTTTCTGAAAAATTCCTTTCAGCATTACGCCTTTGCAAGAAATAAAGTTCCCAGACAGCTGCAATTAATGTTTTCCGACCGCTGTACACGCCTAAAACGTCTCCTTTATATCTGAGTAAAAAGCTGTTCTTCCAACAAGTTTTGAATTGACAAAGAGACGCTGTACGCCACTGTCCGCCATTATTTTACGTCACGGCGTCAAGGCCGCAGCAACGCGTTCTGATTGGTTCTGTTGGCTCTGCCCCTGCGATTGACCGACGACTGGATCGCAGGAATAGAACATGTTCTAAACCTCAAAGCTACGAGGGAATCGCATGAGACTGAGTCGCAGACTTGTCGTAGCTGTTTTCTACGACTGAGTCGGCTGTGTAACGGGGTAAATCGCGCGACTCAGTCGCATGTGTGACAGCCCTCTTACAAAAGCAATCTGTTTGTTGAATATGGCAGGGGAATTATTGGCCTATTCACTTATAATTCAGTCGATCGTATGTTTCAACATAAACTGCCTTATCAATGTTAAGTTTACAATGAGCTGCACAAAAAGGCAGATTTTTTTCTCAGCGATGTACTGCTGTATACAAAGCTTCACTTACCGTAAACTATTTTGTCTACAAGAAAAAATTCTCTTTACATAGGTTTTGTTAACACTAACAGTAACACACCTAAAAGATGTCACTTTAACAATTAAAAGCTAGCATTTGTTCAGCAAGGCACATTGTATATTGATGATGTTGCATTTGTTGTTTTAGTGTTAGAGAGGTTTGGTTAACCTTACCGTATGGCTCTGGTTCCGTCATGTGCCAGTACTGCGGTGTCTCTTCTGCGACATCAATCTCTATCTTGATGTCAGACAGAATTGCTGTGTCTCCTTCCTCCATGCTGCAGTGAGAAGCTTCTGCATGTACCTGTCTGGTCACTAATGAAGGCCTTGATGGTTCCCCACTGTTCACAGCATTACTGTAGAAAAAGAACAAAACATGTGGTACATGTACATGTATTTGAAAAAAAAACGAGGATGAAATGGTGCAATGGTTCTGCTTGCACTTGCAGTACCAAAAATAAATCTATGGCAGCTGGTCGTTATGGTAATTCTTCCCACACGACATCACAACCACCAAAATAGCACAGCCGCCACAGGAACATCTGAACAGCCATTTTCAATTTTTCAAGTGAAAAAAGTCGTGGTCTTGTCTTTCAAAAGTGTTTTGTTTTCACAAACTACAAACATGGCACGCACCCCGCAGTATATATCACTATATGCAAAGTAATCATTGTATGCAGAAATCAGCGATAAAAAGGTGAAATAAGGCAAAAGCTATGCGCACTCCGAGTGTTTACAGGATTGCTAGGTCTGTATACACTCCGACAATGAAAAGCTCTGTTACAACTCTTTTGTCAATGAAATGCCCCCTAACTAGCCATTAGGAAGTAGCCAATGAAAAACCAATATGATGTATTGACTTCCGCTATCTCTTTTCGGAGTGTCGAGGATTGGCAAATAAAGACATTTAAGCCTCAATCTTAAATGTTGTTATGTCGGGCGAACGACGTACTCCTGTATGCTGAATTGGTTTTATTCCTATTCAGCAGGCTACTGTGTCAGCATTTTGGGTTATTCTCAAACAGCTTGGTCGGGAGATAAAACACCCCGGATGTTAGACCAGCACCGAAATTGTGGAGCAATTTCTTCTTCTTCTTCTTCTTCTTTCTTAATGTGGACTGGGTTCATCCGAACGTCTGTAGTCCAGCGGCAGAGTACTGAGTAATTGGTTACTGGTGGTGGGTGACCCAATAACTCCGAGAAGATGGTTAAAAGTATAAAACTATTTACACGAAGAGCTGCAGGGTTACTGTGTCAGCGAGGCAAGTCCGTGGGTACGACCCAGACCAGCTTGGAAGGACTCCAGTGAAGGAGCAGCTGTGGTCTTAGGGTCGATCTTGTTCCACTGACGCAGTGTTCGGGGGAAAAAGGAGTTGAAGAGAACAGGATGGGATGCCCTCTCCTGGAACAGTCTCTGGGCTCCTCTGGTGCGGCTGTCGCCAGAGGTGTAGAACTCGGCCTTGTTGATGTCGACTATGCCGTTGTTGATCTTGTAGAGCATAGTGAGGCGGTTGGCGAGTCTTCTGTCGGCGAGTGGTTCCCATTGGAGGGTCTTCAGCATGCTGGTCACACAGCCTGGGGTCCGATCGCTGTAGTTGTTGTGGACGTAACGGGCTGCTCTGCGTTGGACTTTTTCAAGCTCCGTGACGTCTTTCTGAGAGATCGGGTCCCAGACTGGCTCCAGTTTTCTTCAATTTTTCTAGCTATACCAGTCACCTTGGTTTTGCTCGACCTACAACAGTAGCATAGCAGTTTCAATTTAAAAGCAATTCACTTTTTACATCGATTCGACGAGGAGAACGAAGTTGTGGTAGTGTCTGACGAGTCACATCGGAGTCGAGGGAAAGACAAAGGAAAACCGCGGAACCGGCGTCCACGACACCGTGACCTACTTTTTGCTGGGGTGTGGTAAGTGTTCACGGTAGGCAATACTTTTGTCTGACACTTCTTCATGGGGAATCCAATCTCTAGGATACCACAACTGTCTCAGCAGTCGCCTGGTAGCTCATGTATTTTGTAGCAAAATTAGGTCAGCATATTGAAAAGCTGTTCGTCTTCTGCACACTGTCGAAGTGACCGAGTCAACAGCCACTCATAGTCGCAAAAAAGGGGGTAAGTTGGTGCTAGTAAAGGCCGGGGGCATGTTGTAATTTGTCTGGTCACGTTTACAGGGATATGAGATGGACAACGCAGTCAATTTTGGTACAGCACGACAATTTGGAAAACTTGACGGTTTCGTTTTGCCATGTAAGGGTAAATTAAAGGAAGGGAGGTAACTACCGGATTACAGAGTACTCTTCATAGGGGGTCACAAGTTACTTCCCATGTAGTGCTGTACTGTTTTCAATGGGAACAAAGGAATTCGAGGACAGAACTTTACAGTGATTACTAATAATGAAGGAAAAGCAATCACAATAAGTTTGTAAAGTTTAATATCAAACGCAGACATGTTTTTAATTGTCAAATTTAGGGGGGACAAGTTCTACTATAAAATACTTGGGCAAGAACCTTAAATAATTAGGGGGGGCTAAAGCTGTGGTCAGATCGGGCTGTACCTTGCCGCTACAGAAACGGCAGAAGGAAGAACAACACTGGGTTTTAACACGGTAATTTAACTAGTTATAGTCTGAGTGTTACAGATGTCTGGGAGAGGACGACCTCAACGCCGGGGGGCTGGCAGGCGACCAGCCAGACTGAGGTCACGCAGCCCAGTGCAGCAGCGAACAGGGCCGAGTGGGCATGGGCAGCCAGGACCGAGCCAGCGAGACGGGGACCAAGGGCAGCCGGGACCGAGCCAGCCAGACTGTGGCCATGGGCAGCCTGGCCCGAGCCGGCGAGACTGGTGGGATGATGGGCGAGAGACCAGACAGGATGCGACAACATCGTCGGATGCCCGCACTTCAGTGCCCACGAGCGGAACCGATCCAGGTATACGGGAATTACGTGAGAGGCTGAGATTTTTGGAAGACGCTTTCGAGAAAGGGGCGGGAGGACACAGGGGTCATAGAATGGACCACCTCTCTATAACAGTGGCACATGATGTCAGAAGAAAGATTGTGGAGGGGAAATCCATCGACCTGGCAATTCTCCTTGCCAAATCCTTTATGGACAGGCAAGAGGACAGGCAGACAGTGGCCTATGTCTTGGACGACCAGGGGCGCCTGTAATGATATGATGTATGTGTAGTATGACACTCACTGCAGGGATAAAACTGAGGAACGCCTGCAGGGATAAAACTGAGGCTGGCTGTGTGGCCAGGCAGTATGGATAACCATGACTAGTGAGCATGCAGATATCACTACAGCGCCTGGTCCCAAAGGAAGAAAAGAGGGGAAAAGGAGAAATGTCCCTGGAGCAGTGGACCAGTGCGTTCCACATTTACATGTCGGTATACCTGGTGGCCCACCCTGAATGTTTGCAGGACATGCTGGCTTATGCGGAATTAATCAGAGGCGCGGCCCGGGATTTCCCGGGCAATGGCTGGTTGCTCTATGACCAGCAATTCCGCACAGTAAAGGAAGCAGACCCAACGCGCCCGTGGGGAAACATTGACAACCAGCTGTGGTTGCAGCTGTTCTGTAAGCCACCAAGTGTGACCTCATCCCTTGTTCGGTCACCCCCAGCTCAGTCGGCACAAGGGGGGGACAGTGCCAAAAGAGGTGGGGGCGCGTGCCATTATTTCAACAGAAAAAGGGGATGGACTCGCGACAACTGTTCATTCAAACACGCCTGTTCAAGCTGTGGTAGTTCCTCCCATGGAGAAGTCAGTTGTCGCAAGAAAGGGGAGGCTACCAACACATCAGATAGGTTCAGTGATACATTTGAAGACAGTAGGTAGTCATCGCCAGGTGTGCCCGGTTCGGTGCATGAGAGCCTACTTAAGTGCGAGACCAGCCGGACCAGGTCTTCTGTTTAAGCATTTGAGTGGCGCTCCGATAGACATGGCCACAGGCGAAAGTAATTCTGCTTGGAAGCACACACTATTCAGTAACTTTAACGATATCTGCAGGATCCTCCCAGGATTGAGCCCTTACAAAAGGCCATGTTGTTGTGGTCTGGTTCAGTGGAGGAGGGTCCTGTGGCTGCACCATTACCGACCTGTATCCATTGCTAGTCTTTCTCACCCTGTGAGAGCCAGGGGTTGGCGTGCTAAACAGAGTGATTTGGTTGGTGGACTCCACCAGATTACTTCTGCAAGTATAGTACGTAATGGGCAAAACAGAGCTGAGACGTCAGCCAGGGGCCTGCTGATTTGCTGGTACAGATGAGGGCAATTGGATACAGAGAAGCGGAGGGGGTGCATTTCTAAATTTTGTGTTTAAAAAAGTGGATAATTGCTGCCTGTGGTTATGTCTATCTCCCCACTCTGTGCCCGATTATGCCAAAAAGTATTAACCTCATTGAACAACAATATGTTTGTTTTGAACTTATGTAATTGTGGCTGAGGAGTAGTGACTCAGAACAGCTAAATGTTTGATTGTACATGGATAGACTTTTTACCCTGGTCAGGGGGGTTTTTTTGCTTAAAGAGGAATGTACAGCAGCAAGTTTGTTGCTAATGGAATTTTGTACCCCAGTCAGGGGAGTTTGTGGATGTGTGGATACACATGTGTATACCAGCTCAATAAATGTTGGAAATGTTACTACCAGGGTGAAGTTTTAGATGGTGCGGTATGAGGATGGAAGTTGTGTGTATATGTGTAAATATACGAGAGTGGTGTCGCGACATAATGTACATTTACATAGCATACATGATACAACCACTTCTGGGTCACAAAGTGTGTTCCAAACTGCCGTGCAGCAACAGTTTTTGTGTGTGTTACTGTATGTTTTTTTCAGGGGTTGGACTCTTGTGATGAAAAAAAGAGGAAATTACTTTTTTCTTGGGGGGTTCAATTTTTTTTTAATGGTACATTAAAATCTGTGCAATCTGGTGCATTCTGAAAGTAAAATCGTACTTGTTTGGATCAGGTAAAAAAAACATTCTTCTCGCTCCCCCCCCCCCCCCCAAAAAAAAAAAACCACACACACACACAAACAAACAAACCCAAAACTACCTCAACCAAACAGAAACAAACCACTTTCACACAACAAGGGTAACATTGTAATGGTGCATATATACGTAATGAACCATGTATCCATAATCCAATACTGGCAATAGTATGATCTAAGTGACGCCCTAATGCATTGAAGCTCAAACTTACTGTTAGTTATCAGGAGTTTTCAGTCAGCACAATTTAACTCTCAAGCCTCCAGTGTTCTGTTCCATCTTCACTTCTCTCCATATTATTCAGTCAACAAGTTATAGATACTGTGAGTGTGATGAATTCTCCAATAAGTTCTTTATCAACCTTCTCCCCTGTCCAATCCCATCTCCGCTTGTTTTTCAAACTTTCATCCAATGTTGAACATTTGCTTCGTTCGACAATGTCTTTGCGGTGCGCCATTTTGTTTCGCAAACCGCAAAAGGCAAAGGCAAAGACTGTACCAAATACGATTCCGAACTGTTTGAGAAATAAATGCCGTTTGAGAATAAAATCGTTAAATATCATTTGACGCGGACAAATAGATTACTCCAGCGGATTTCGTAAGTTTTGTCCACGGATATCCGCGGATTCGCGGAAGAGTTTGTTTGTTTGTTTGCTTAATGCCCAGCCGACCACGAAGGGCCATATATCAGGGCGGTGCTGCTTTGACATATAACGTGCGCCACACACAAGACAGAAGTCGCAGCACAGGCTTCATGTCTCACCCAGTCACATTATTCTGACACCTTTCTTTCTTTCTTTATTTGGTGTTTAACGTCGTTTTCAACCATTCAAGGTTATATCGCGACGGATTCTGACACCGGACCAACCAGTCCTAGCACAAACCCCATAATGCCACTAGATTGCCAATTTTAAAGTCTTAGGTATGACCCGGCCGCGGTTCGAACCCACGACCTCCCGATCACGGGACGGACGCCTTACCATTCGCGGAAGAGTCCCACCCCTGTTTTTTGTTTGTGTATGTCCCAAGCGTACTTTGATATGTGTACAATGAATCGACAATGAATGGCGTCACTGAAAGGTCAAGGTCAAATCCCCATGGCAAGCAGCCTATTCCGTGAGAACATTCTCAGCATCACTTTACCGAAATTAGCACCACACCCTCTTGACCCTGTGACTGCTGTAGTGAATGCGTTCTGGTTCGATGAACAAGCTCAGCCCGACGCGCAAGCTATTCTGCTCAAAGGATCAACTTTCAACGCCAGGGTGAAACTAAAAGCCTTGGCCGGGCCTGGATACTCTAGCCATAGTTTCCGGCGTGGTGCTGCGACGTTCGCTTTGTCTGTGGGAATTCCTGGCGAAGTCATCAAGTTATGGGGTGACTGGAAGAGCACGGCATATCTAAACTATCTGGATCAAATTCCACAGACTGTGCTCGACCATTACGTACAGTTTTTGCCAAAAATCTTCCTTCCTAAGACCCTACTTAATTAGTGTTGTTTTGGGTGGAGATGGGATAGAGCCACTTGTTAATTGTTTCTTGTTCACAAAAGCACTAATCAAAAAATTGCTCCAGGGGCTTGCAACGTAGTACAATATATGACCTTACTGGGAGAATGCAAGTTTCCAGTACAAAGGACTTAACATTTCTTACATACTGCTTGACTAAAATCTTTACAAACAAAGGAGAAACAGAACCGTTAGTCGCCTCTTACGACATGCTGGGTAGCATCGGGTAAATTCTTTCTCGTCCCAACCAATATGGGACTCCCCCTAACCCGCGAGGGGTGCTAGAGATCATGAGGTTGCCGGTTCTAGCCTTGCCTTCTTTTTTGCCTGCTTAGCTTAGTCGTTAGTGAAATGCGCTAGAGATCATGAGGTCGCCGGTTCCAGCCTTGCCTTCTTAGCTTAGTCGTTAGTGAAATGCGCTAGAGATCATGAGGTCGCCGGTTCCAGCCTTGCCTTCTTAGCTTAGTCGTTAGTGAAATGCGCTAGAGATCATGAGGTCGCCGGTTCCAGCCTTCTTAGCTTAGTCGTTAGTGAAATGCGCTAGAGATCATGAGGTCGCCGGTTCGAGCCTTGCCTTCTTAGCTTAGTCATTAGTGAAATGCGCTAGAGATCATGAGGTCGCCGGTTCCAGCCTTGCCATTGTCGGTACATTTTTCTTTTTCTTCAAAAATGGGTTTATACCCCCCGCGGGTTAGGAAAGAATTTACCCGATGCTCCCCAGCATGTCGTAAGAGGCGACTAACGGATTCTGTTTCTCTTTTTACCCTTGTTTAAAATCAAGGATAAGCCACAAATTGTTTATAAAATAGCTAACATTCTTCAGCTTCAGGGGAGTTTTGCCCCCCAGACCCCCCAACGGGACCCTGGACCCCAGGTTGTACCCCCCCCCCCCCCCCCCTCTGGCTTAACTGCTCCGCCCCTGTAATCTGTGTTCATAAGACAATGATTGTATGTATTGGTGTTCCCCTCTTGAGTCTTGTTCTTCAATGACAATGTTGCGGTGACTTTGTATGAGCCAAAATAACTGTACAAATGCATTTCGTTTACATGGGTCAAAGAAGGAATTATCCGTATGATCAGACAAGGGAGACAACTCTTTCGTGTAAATGATGTCCCATGGTTGACAACGTACGCCATTTTCGTCGATTGAACAACCAAATTAATTAATTATGCTTAAGTTTGAAGCTCAATCCGTCAATTAATTTCACGACAAATGTTCTTTGGCTTGCTTACATGGACTTGTATCAAAAATAAGTAAAGAATGTCACTGGATTCTGAGCTATGAATTTAACACGCTAAAGTTCAAGATTACCATGAATTAAATATCATGAACAAGTAAATGCAGACAAAAATGTTGAAAAAATATTGATGGGACGATATTGGGCCTTACGGCCTACACCATATCCCCACAAACTAAACTAAACTAAGCAAATTTCCAAGTCTAAAAACAAATTTTCACGAGTGAAATACGAGGTCTAACGTTCAATCAGCAGTACTTTGAGGGGGAGGGAAGATCGTTAGTATGCAGTTTATGTGAGATAAACAAGGCCGGCTGCCGTCCTACCTGTATTGTAGCCGCATGTGCGTTTTACCAGAGATCTGTAGCTGGAGGCTCGTCACGGATGTTCTCCTTTTCCGCACCACGTGTCGTTTTATCTTACGGTTCCCCAAAAAGTGTGTCAACTTAGCAAAAGTTTCAGTGATTGTGGCTTTCTCAATGGCTGAAAGGTTCAGTGACTGTAGTTTTCTCAATGGCTAAATAGCTTGCCTTTATGGCACACGTTTGCACTGCTTCGAAAGCTGCGTTGATCCCGGAAACAACACAGTAGTGACCTCCCCTCTACTGAAGTGTCTTTTTAGTGGAATTGTAACTACCGTAATGATGGAAACCTTAGCGATTAACGGCGGCCGATCTCTTTTTATTTCTTGGAGATAAGAAATCTGAATGGATATTTCCGAGGAATTGTGCTTCCCAGACTTCATATTTTTTTATTTTATCTTTTATGCATGCATTCATTTTTTCAAGCCCTTACACTTTTTGATGTGTTATTGGGAACTTTTACGCTGTGCATTTCTGTGGACTGCTTTCAGAAAGTAGAAGAAAACAACAGAAAAAGTCTGCTTTCAGTCATTTATTAAAAAGCATCTTGAAAATAACCTAAAGTTAGCGATAACATATTCAAAAATCACATCAAACAGTCTCCATTACGCACAAATTAATAACTTCATTTATGTGTTTATGTTTTTACCTAGTTTCCATAATTTCACAGACCAAACAAGTCAAACTTACTGAGCAACAGTTAACAGGGTCAGATTTAGTGAATGTAATTTTAAACTTATGCTGTCCAGTGTTGTTTTTAAATTAATTTTGTTGATCAGTTTGTATAAATGATGCGTGTGTTGGTGTATATGGCTGGATTGAAATGTTTCTTAACCACAACGTCTGACGGTCATCACAAATTCCCAACCTTGGGCAATTAAAGATTCTGTATTCTGTATTCTGTAGTAATTTTTCTCGTCGTGTTTTTCCCCACTGACCGTACTGCTCGTATTCTAGACAACTAAGCGTACAAAATACGGTAACATGCGAACTGACAAACCGACAAGTTTCATTTGGCTGGCAACACTAAAGGCATGTGTAGTAATCTGTGGGATAGTCGTGTAAATGCTTTAACTGTTTATAATCTTATTTGCAACAAAAAGACAAATCGCTCTGGTGCTGGAGTGAAAGGGATATTGAATGACAGAAAAATAGTTATCTTAGAACAACATGTTGATTTTGATTTGTTTCAGAATTGTGACAAGCCAGTACATGTAGCATGATGGAACTTGGAAGACCTGAAGTCTTAAAATGTTGCTGCATGTATGTCTTCCAGTGGCGGGTGTGTGTGAACTGCTGTGTGTAAGAACGTGTGTGTGTGTGTGTGTGTGTGTGTGTGTGTGTGTGTGTGTGTGAGCGAGTGAGCGAGAAAGAGATCAGAGACAGGGACAGAGGAGAGAGAGAAGGAGAGAGCTGGAATATTTATATAAGTGGGAAAATGTTGGACAAAAAGCATATACCGGTGTATATATATGTATATATATATAACACTGTGATGTGGGGTTTTTTCTGAAAGGTAGTTTGTATTGAACACATATAATATATAATTTGCTTGTATGGTTTACTGGTATCACAACTGACATTCATTATAAAAAATCTTTATAATCACATGTGTGACAGGGTGACCAGTCACTAATTATAGAGTTAAGCTGTTGTCATTGTCCAGTTTAGTCTTTGTTGCCGATCAGTTTGTGTTAGGTGTCTATTCATTATCTGTTAAAAAGTACTGGTGTGCACCAGCCGTGTCCAGCCAGCTGCAAACAATTAAATCTCCTGCTGGGTGAAGGAAGTTCCTTATCTCTTTTTGAAGTGGGCGGTGCACGTGTCAGATGCTCGCCGTAGACGGTCGTTATGCAATGTGCCGTCAGCCTGTCTGGGTATCATCGGACTAGGCGTTTCGTCAAGTAGGTGTGAATTCCTTTGTATTTGATACGGAGAAGCGGAGAAGCGTGTCAGCTGCGGTTAGAAGGTCGTAATCCCTTACCTTATCCCCCCCCCTCCTTCTTCTTGTCTTTAACCAATGGAATGGCTTATTATCTTAGAATGTTGTGTTGCTAATAGTTACTAGGATTTTGATTGGATGTTGTGACTCGAGCTAAAGTTGAACTCTGTGTGTACATGCTAGAGTATGAAGGAGAGCACTGCGAGACACGGGAGAGAGCGGACGTATTTTGTTGTGTGCTCCACTAACTGAGAAGATGTAGTGTATTGCGCATTGTGTTGTGCCACCCGGCTTCGGTCGGGTAGGCGAAGATGTATTTGGAAGATGCTAGACACAGGAATAAAGTGTGCCATGCCAATAGTACTACGTTGTCACAATGTCATCTGTTGTGGATGAAATGGAGAGAAAGACGTGTATGTCTTTGTACGTCTTTGTGTCCGAGAGATTGAGTCCAAAAGTGAGTCCGTAACACATCAAGAGAAGAGAAACAAAAGAACAACAGAACATATTCTCTTTTCCGAACCTCTACACATGTAGCAAGGACAAATCAATAAATGCATCCTGCATTTACAACTTCCTTAGTTGTTATTTATGATGTTACGTTTGTCTTTGTTTCTCTTCTCTGCGGAGTATAAACAGAAACAAGTCGCGTAAGGCGAAAATACAATATTTAGTCAAGTAGCTGTCGAACTCACAGAATGAAACTGAACGCAATGCCATTTTTCAGCAAGACCGTATACTCGTAGCATCGTCAGTCCACCGCTCATGGCAAAGGCAGTGAAATTGACAAGAAGAGCGGGGTAGTAGTTGCGCTAAGAAGGATAGCACGCTTTTCTGTACCTCTCTTTGTTTTAACTTTCTGAGCGTGTTTTTAATCCAAACATATCATATCTATATGTTTTTGGAATCAGGAACCGACAAGGAATAAGATGAAAGTGTTTTTAAATTGATTTGGAAAATTTAATTTTGATAATAATTTTTATATATTTAATTTTCAGAGCTTGGTTTTAATCCGAATATAACATATTTATATGTTTTTGGAATCAGCAAATGATGGAGAATAAGATAAACGTAAATTTGGATCGTTTTATAAATTTTTATTTTTTTTTACAATTTTCAGATTTTTAATGACCAAAGTCATTAATTAATTTTTAAGCCACCAAGCTGAAATGCAATACCGAAGTTCGGGTTTCGTCGAAGATTATTTGACCAAAATTTCAACCAATTTGGTTGAAAAATGAGGGCGTGACAGTGCCGCCTCAACTTTCACGAAAAGCCGGATATGACGTCATCAAAGACATTTATCAAAAAAATGAAAACCACGTTCGGGGATATCATACCCAGGAACTCTCATGTCAAATTTCATAAAGATCGGTCCAGTAGTTTAGTCTGAATCGCTCTACACACACACACACACACACACACACACACACACACGCACATACACCACGACCCTCGTTTCGATTCCCCCTCGATGTTAAAATATTTAGTCAAAACTTGACTAAATATAAAAAGTACACATTTAATATTTCACAAAAAACAACAGAGAACAGTATCTTGGTGTTACTTCATATTTATTGAAAAGCACAAAGCAAAAAAATTCTCCACATACATTTACAACAGTTGCATTCAGATCCATTTCACTCTGAAGCCCATTCACACTTGCATGCTTGAAGCATGGTCTTTTTTTACTCCACAAAAACACTTTGACAAAAACAAACACATCCACACCTTCCTGCTAGCCTGCACACACAAACACCCAAGTTCGCATACTAATACTATACACACACATGCACACATGCTTGCGTTCCTGTTCACGCATATACACACACCATACAAACAAGAAGGGCAAAGCCCATACGACTCACATGCTTTACACATTTTTCCTACCAAAATACATGTGACCTTGACCCAAGGTCAAGGTCATCCAAGGTCATGCAACACAAAGCTGTTAATTCAAGACATAGGAAGTACAATGGTGCTTATTGGCTCTTTCTACCATGAGATATGGTCACTTTTAGTGGTTCACTACCTTATTTTGGTCACATTTCCTAAGGGTCAAAGTGACCTTGACCTTGATCATATGTGACCAAATGTGTCTCATGATGAAAGCATAACATGTGCCCACATAATTTTTAAGTTTGAAACAGTTATCTTCCATAGTTCAGGGTCAAGGTCACTTCAAAATATGTATACAATCCAACTTTGAAGAGCTCCTGTGACCTTGACCTTGAAGCAAGGTAAACCAAACTGGTATCAAAAGATGGGGCTTACTTTGCCCTATATATCATATATAGGTGAGGTATTGAATCTCAAAAACTTCAGAGAAAATGGGAAAAATATGAAAAATAGCTGTTTTTTAGGCAACATTTATGGCCCCTGCGACCTTGACCTTGAAGCAAGGTCAAGATGCTATGTATGTTTTTTGGGGCCTTGTCATCATACACCATCTTGCCAAATGTGGTACTGATAGACTGAATAGTGTCCAAGAAATATCCAACGTTAAAGTTTTCTGGACGGACGTCCGGACGGACGTCCGGACGGACGGACGGACGACTTGGGTGAGTACATAGACTCACTTTTGCTTCGCATGTGAGTCAAAAAGGCACCTACACACACACACACACACACACACACACACCTCTGTTTGATGGCTTGCACACCTTTCATACCACACCTTTACACATGAACGCACTCGCGCGCGCTCTCACACACACACACACACACACACACACACACACACACACACACACACACACACACACACATACTAGCATATGGTCACAAACGAGGACTTTGAGAAGGCACCTACCAATCGGGGACCACAAGAAGGAAGAGAGTTTAAGATCTCAAAATCTAGTAGTAAGCCTTTAACACCATGGGAAGCAACATGTGCTATTCAAACATAAATAAATTGTTTATTTAAACAGTTTGACAAATATGTCACAATTGAGGACATTATTTTGCGGTTTGACATGTTGATGAAAAATGGGAATACACTCAAGCGTTTGACAATTTTATAACAAATAGGGACTTTAAAGCAGCGTTTGATAATTTGATGAAAATTGGGGATACACTCTGAAACTTAAAATTTTAATAACAAACTAGGACACACACGTACACTACTCAGGAAATCCTGGCTGGTGATAACTCTTTGTGAATTCTTTCTTTTCTTTCTTTATTTGGTGTTTAACGTCGTTTTCAACCACGAAGGTTATATCGCGACTTTGTGAATTCTACTGCTCTTGATAATCATCCATGCAATAGATAGATAGCAAGAATGTGCACTTGACAAATATAACTTGTTCCTTTTTGTGTTTTCTGTTGTTTTTCGGCAAAATAAGTAACAAAAAGGGTAAAAAATAAAAATAAAAACGCGACCGACCGACCCTCTTTTTTGGGGGCATGAAACCCTAAACACACCTATTTTTTTGTGTGGCCTAACTTACTTTTCAAATATGTGTACTCAGTTTGAAAAGAAGAAGAAATTACTGTTGCAAATTGTAACCTTGCCCACCTATTCCATTTTATCAAACAAGTAATTATTTGATATATTTCTGATCTGTTTTCACAAATGAACATGTTGTCAAAGCCTGTATGTATATGTCGTGCCGAATTCTTGTGAAATTGCCGATTTCGCGTAATCAGCAGCTTTATTGCTCATTTCACGTAATCGGCAAAACGTTGCCTAATTCGCGTAATAGGCAGCAAATTGCCGAAAATGTGAAACGTACTAAAAAATATGCCCAATTCACGAAATAGGCAGCCGATTATGCGAAATCGGCAAGATATGAAACTGATTGTTCGAAATAAAAATTCCATTTCAATTGT
Source organism: Littorina saxatilis (assembly GCF_037325665.1). Classification (NCBI taxonomy): domain Eukaryota; kingdom Metazoa; phylum Mollusca; class Gastropoda; order Littorinimorpha; family Littorinidae; genus Littorina; species Littorina saxatilis. Next base: position 45,373,089 of record NC_090260.1, on the reverse strand, counting down.
TTTCGTTGTGCATGGCTTTTTTCGATTGTTGACTGCTGCACCGATCTGACCAGAGTTGTTTCGATTATTTCGTTGTGCATGCTTTTCTCGATTGTTGATTGCTACACGTTCACTGATCTGAGTGCATTTTGGTTCCAATGTCTGAGTCCGAAAGAGGGAGGCTGGATGCTAGAAATATTGTGAGAGTGGTGTCAGAAATTACATGCAATGGCTGCTACAGGGTAGCGACACGTCACGGCATAATAAACACATCGTACTGCCGAAATCAAATTATGAAAGCAAGCAGTCAGTTGCTGACGCTTGAAGACACTTCTCAGGAAGTGCATAGTGCTCGCAAAGTAGCATCTTTGGACTCTGCAACAGACGGCCAAGGCTACACAAAATGCTCATGTGCCACAGCATGCAGCACAAGAAGACGTGCATGGCGAAAGTCCGGCACTTTGTGTCACAGTCATTGTCACCCAAGAAATGCCAAGTGTAAAAACAAATAGATTGCAGGAAATTGATAATGGAGTTTGTTTGCTTAGTCTAAATGTGCTTTATGCAATTTGGAAGTATTATACAATCATTAATGTGTTCACACTCATTATTACATTGTTTGTCTGTTTGTTTCATTCTGCTACATCAAAGGTGCTTTCAAGCTAAACTCATGTTTTGAATGATATGAAACAAAAAGGAAAACAAAAAATGTGAACATTTAAACATAATAGAACTGGAGAAACTTGCAGATTTCGCGTAATGGGCAGAAATTGCCTGTTTCGCGTAATCAGCTGCCTATTTCGTGAATTGGGCAAAGTTTTGAGTGCGTTTCACATTTTCGGCAATTTGCTGCCTATTTCGCGAATTACGTTGTCCCTTATTTAATTGCATACTTGTCAAGAAGAAAACCAAGCGTTTGGATGTTATATCCCATTTCTTCACCGATTTTGATGAAGATTTGTTAGTGACCTTTGTCGGCTGAGAGTCGTTTTGGAGCTTGCCTCCTTGGGTTTTTTTCATACAAAGATTCCAAGAAGACAACAACCAAACATAAGGTGATTTCCTGCATTTTAACTAATTTTAGAGCTTGCAATGTTCGGTAGTTCAAACAAAATGAAGTTTCACTGTGTAATGGATTTTTGTTTGTTTGTTTGCTTAACGCCCAGTCAATCGCAAAGGATCATCTCAGGGCGGCTGTGTAATGGTGACCTAGATGAATTTTGATGCAACCTAAATTTGTGTACGTAAACTAATGACAAAATTACATCATCCTGATGATAAAGTGAAGTTTAATAGTGAAACACGTATTTGAACCAAGATAGACAACAAATATAAATGTTGATGTAACTTTTGTTTTATTAACTTGAATTTGGTCATGGAAATGACAATAAACACGCAAATCATAAAAAAATTGTACTAAACCAAAAAACAACAAAAAATAAGAACATTTCAACAAAAGCAAGAATGCATTAATTTGTTCCAACTGTCTTCATGTTACAAATACGTACACATGCTTTGGTTTCTTTGCTACTAGCGTTCCACATCACCCCGGGATAACATTTTTTACCAGCACTTCAGGGTATGACCCAGGTTGTGTAAGCATTTGCTGCAAAAACATGAGGGTGCATTCACTGAATCGTCTGAAAAGCGACTTATACGACTTTTTTTTTTTTTACGAGAATGTGATATGAGGCATACATGATCTGACCATTCATACACATGATTATAACTGTACCTTGTTTTGCAAGCAATATGACTGTCATTTGTTGTGAGTTTGTGTGCCTTTGAACATTTTCCTACATTTAAGTCAATTTTGTTTAAAACCAACAACAAATTCAAACGAGATCATTAGATGACTAGTTAGGTCGCAATCAGACAAAGTAGTGACCACAATTTTCGAGTGGTAAGTTAAATTGGGTACGACACAGCACCAATGTGCCATCCCGGTTTGTGGTGCTGGTTTTTTTTCCCAGCAAAGGTGCTGGTTCTTATCACTCAAAAAAAACTTTGCCTCATTACGAGCTAACTAGTCGTATATAATGGCAATGAAACACAATGGTCCGATCAAGAAATGATCGAACATTAATTACTAGCAAGGCAAATATTGTTGAAATTTGTTATTGGTTTTAAACAAACCCGAGTTAAATGTTGGAAAGTGCTTGAAGGAACACAACAAATGATAGTGAAATTTCTTGCCAAACAAGGTACAGTTATTGTCATTTTTTGTTTGTTTGTTTGTTTATTTGTTGCTTAACGTCCAGCCGACTACGCAGAGCCATATCAGGACAAGGAAGGGGGGGATGAAGGGGGCCACTTGTCAAGCGATTCCTGTTTACAAATGCACTAACCCATTACTTGTGTCCCAGCAGGCTTTAGTAAAACTAAATTAATACCTACTGGAAGATTACCAGTTTCCAGTATGTTAAAATAGGCTTAACCTATCTACTGCTGGGCTTACATCAGAACACTAACAGATTAAACTAAGTTATTGTCATGAGTATGAAGAGTTAGATGGATGCCTTGGACAGAATCATGCTCATAAAATCAAATCGACATGAACACATCTTATAAGTCCCTTTTCAGATGATTCGATGAATGCACCCTCATGTGTTTGCAGCAAATGCTCGCAAAAACTGGGTGTTACCCTGAAGTGCTGGTCAAAATCTTTCATACCGGTGTGAAAGGAATGAGTGTCCGCCGGAACCAGTGTCCTACCTAATACAGACAAAGACGGACGCGAAAGGACGCGCATTCCTGGACTTAGGTTTAGCTGTCCCCCAGTCCTCCTTTGTATGTGTTAGCTAGGACACTTGTTCCGGGGGGACATTCGTTCCATTTACACCGGGGTTGGAGACCATTCAACCAAGCCAACACTACTCGCTAAAAGCAGTTGAAACACAACCTTGCATACTGGTGTAAAAGGAACAAATGTCCGCCGGAACCAGTGTCCTAGCTAGTGGCATTATATACGGACATTGGTTACTAAACCTAAGTCCAGGAATGCGTGTCCTTCTTTGTCTGTTATCAGGTAGGACACTGGTTCCGGTGAACACTCGTTCCTACCACATCGACACATCACACTCTGGCCCACATTTAATGTACAAATGCGAAATATTCAGGCTTTAAAGTCTAATTTAAAAATCTTTAAAAAAAGGGGACAAAACTCAAACGAATTTATATGATTATAAACTTACTGCCTATGCATGTACCACACAACCTAAAAAGGAAATAATGCAAGATCTCCCTCCTTTTTTTCTGAATGCATAGTATTTAAAAAATAATAGTTTGACTTCTGATTCATTCCTACAAAGCACAATCTGTGACATACGCTGTTGTTTTAAATCGAATCTTCCCAATGATTAGGGGAAAAAAAGAATGTGTGTTTGGGGTTTCATGGCCTCTAAAAATAGGGTCGATCCTCACACAACTTTGGTTCTTATTTTTTCTTCCTTTCAAAAAATATAGTTGACGGTAAATCATGCTATTTTTTTTTTATATTTTTAATATTTGTTCCCCCAAATCACAAAAAAAAAGTTGTTAATTCGGTCGGGAAACCCCAAACACACCTCACACAAACAATTTTTTCCAAGGCAAAACAGTATGATCCGGACACGACCGCGAGAGCACTTACGGCGCATACCACTACAGCGTATTCCATTACCGCGAGAGACACTACGGCGAACATACCACTACCGCGAACGTCACTATTGCGAAGATGCCGATACAGCGAGTCGACTTTATGGCGCATACCACTTCCGCGAGGTGACATTACCGCGATAGGACATTACAGCGAGAGGACAATTTGACATTAAATTTCATGAGGGAAATAATGCCTGGTATTCTCGCGATGGTGGTAGCAGTATGCTCGCGGTAGTTTGTTTGTTTGTTTATTTGTTGCTTAACGTCCAGCCGACTACGCAGAGCCATATCAGGACGAGGAAGGGGGGGATGAAGGGGGCCACTTGTCAAGCGATTCCTGTTTACACTAACCCATTACTTGTGTCCCAGCAGGCTTTAGTAAAACTAAATTAATACCTACTGGAAGATTACCAGTTTCCAGTATGTTAAAATAGGCTTAACCTATCTACTGCTGGACTTACATCAGAACACTAACAGATTAAACTATACATGAATCGCGAGACAAGCGGCAAGAGAAGAGATTTTTGGAAAAAAAATACAGGTGAATGAGCAAGAAGGCAGAAAAAAGAAAAGAATTCATGAAGAAAAAGAGAGCATGACAGGAAAGAGGAACCAAAAATCTGGCACTCACTTTCGGATATCCTCTCACCGCTTTCATTCTAGTTTACATGGTTGGTATTTGGTAATTGGAATGATGAATGGACTGATTCTTCATAATATGTACATAACTGGCTAGCAACTACACCATTTGTCATTTGAGGGATATGCTCACAGAGAGAAGTCGTGAAACGTCACTCACTTTCGGATGTTCTCTCTGCTCGGGAAGAATTCACAGCATACATCGCTTTCCTTTGACATGAGATGAGATGGGAATTTTCCATGAATCCATTGTTTACATTGATATGATACGCTGACAGAGAGAGTCATTTACTTCAACAGGTTTACTTTTAAATTCATTCGTCATTCTTTTTCATGTGCACATGTAGCCAACCTTTAGCTTTGCCGTGTTCAGCCTTTGAGAGCGCTTTCTTCCTTTGTTTTCTTTCATAACTGTCCGCCTTCATCCAATTGCAGCTATGAAAGAAAATGAAAACAGAAAGTGCTTTCAAGCGCTGAGTAGGGCAAAATTGGCTACATTGGCCGAAATCTCAGAAAACGCCACATGTTTCGGATGTCCTCAGCGCTTTTGTTTACATTGATATACCGTCGAACGCAGAAGAAGAAGAAGAAGTTTACATTGATATGACAGAGAGAGTCTTTACTTTAACACGTTTTTAATTTTAAATTCATGTGTCATTCTTTTTAATGTACGCATGTAAGCGTGTTAGTGGACGATTTGGTTCTAGAATCATATATTTATAAATACATAATTCGTTGACTTCAAAAATTGAAGACATTTTGTAGAAAACATGCAGGTGAATGGACTATTAGACAGAAGTGAACAAAGAACAAATACAATAACCTGTGGGTGCTCAGCAGGTTAAGACAGAGGGGAGGCTTCTGAACATCACCCGCAGTCTCTTACGTGTCCCACCTGGGAACTTACAAGAAATAACCCCCCAACCCCAAAGGCAATTCCAATCAATTAAAACAATCAAGACATTAGAAATAAACATATGCCAACAGACACAAAAACGTAAACCAATCCCACTATCACTACTACCCCCCCCCCCCCCCCCCCCCCTCCCCCACCCACATACTTTACTTTATTTGGTGTTTAACGTCGTTTTCAACCACGAAGGTTATATCGCGACGAGGGAAAGGGGGGAGATGGGACGTGGAATAAACGCCCATCTCGATTTGACCAAAAGCCATGTTTTGATGACCGATCCAATTAACGTATATTGTTCACATGTTTACAGAAAGTCAAGAACCAAGTTTGTTCGCATGTTTACAAGAAAATCAAGAACGAACATGGTTGTTTACAATACATCAAGAACGAAGTTTGTTTGCATGTTTACAAGAAAATTGAGAACAAAGGTTGTTTACATTTTTACAAAAAATCAAGAACCAAGTTTCTTCGCATATTCGCACAAAATCAAGATCTTCAACCAAGTTTGTTCACAGGCATACAAGAAAATCAACAACGAACATGGTTGTTTACAATTCATCAAGAACCAAGTTTGTATGCATGTTTACACAAAATCAAGTGTAAAAAAAGTTTTTAACATTTTTACAAAAAATCAAGAACCAAGTTTCTTTGTATATTCGCACAAAATCAAGATCTTCAACCAAGTTTGTTCACCGGCATACAAGAAAATCAACAACAAACATGGTTGTTTACAATTCATCAAGAACCAAGTTTGTATGCATGTTTACACAAAATCAAGTGTAAAAAAAGTTTTTAACATTTTTACAAAAAATCAAGAACCAAGTTTCTTTGTATATTCGCACAAAATCAAGATCTTCAACCAAGTTTGTTCACAGGCATACAAGACAAGAGGCGAAGCCATCAAGGCTCACGTAAGAAATCGACAAACAGTAACACAAACTCAATCACTCCGTCACACATACACACCCACACACACAGTAAGCTTAGGTGACACTGTGCAAGAAAGAGAGACACTAGATCTAGATCTGTCTGTCTGCATGTAGCCTACTTACAGGGACACGACTGCCAAATAGTCTCGGCCCGCTCAAAATAACAATGACCGAGACCACACACACCACGCGAGAGAGAAAGACTACAGGGAGGCATGCCGTCATGATGCATTAATTGACGTCAAACACTTTTGACCGTGACGTAATCTTATGCGAGCTTTATCCATAGTCTTGGATAACCACTCACACATAGACTCGGAAATGTTAAAGTTTCTACCACAGACATACACACGCACAAACACACACACACACGCACACACACACGCACAAACGCACAAACGCACAGACAGACAAAGTTACGATCGCATAGGCTACACTTCGTGAGCCAAAAATCAACAACGAACATGGTTGTTTACAATTCATCAAGAACCAAGTTTGTATGCATGTTTACACAAAATCAAGTGTAAAAAAAGTTTTTAACATTTTTACAAAAAATCAAGAACCAAGTTTCTTTGTATATTCGCACAAAATCAAGATCTTCAACCAAGTTTGTTCACAGGCATACAAGAAAATCAACAACGAACATGGTTGTTTACAATTCATCAAGAACCAAGTTTGTATGCATGTTTACACAAAATCAAGTGTAAAAAAAGTTTTTAACATTTTTACAAAAAATCAAGAACCAAGTTTCTTTGTATATTCGCACAAAATCAAGATCTTCAACCAAGTTTGTTCACAGGCATACAAGAAAATCAACAACGAACATGGTTGTTTACAATTCATCAAGAACCAAGTTTGTATGCATGTTTACACAAAATCAAGTGTAAAAAAAGTTTTTAACATTTTTACAAAAAATCAAGAACCAAGTTTCTTTGTATATTCGCACAAAATCAAGATCTTCAACCAAGTTTGTTCACAGGCATACAAGAAAATCAACAACGAACATGGTTGTTTACAATACATCAAGAATCAAGTTTGTATGCATGTTTACACAAAATCAAGTGTAAAAAAAGTTTTTAACATGATTACAAAAAATCAAGAACCAGTCGTTTGAATGTTTACAGAAAATCAACAATCAGGTTTGTTCGCATGTTTACAAGAAAATCAAAAACGAACATGGTTGTTTACAATAAAGTGGCTTCGTCCAATTTGGGATAGTATGAGAAAGTTTGATTTGAATATTTTACTTGATTTGAATTTTTGACTGGCTGTAAATGAGAATCGGCTGTATTTTTATTACAGACGCACGTTCAAAGATTGATGCATACAATCATGGTATATTTATTAAACTCAATCGAATACATCTAAATGAAAACTTAAGTTTTGTAAGCCATCATTAGTACTCTCAATTTGGTCCACGTGTTTCCAATTCGGTCCACCCCTGTTTTCAATTTGGGATTCAAAGAAGGCATCGAAGTTATCAAAGTTTTTGAAGATGTGGGAGGAGCAAGCAGTTTTTTTTTAAGTCTGTACAACCGAGACTACAAGACAGGAAGTTGGGGCCATGTCTGAAATGACGTCAATATCGAATGCAGCCCAGTGACGTAAAATTAACAAGTCGCGTAAGGCAAAAATACAACATTTAGTCAAGTAGCTGTCGAACTCACAGAATGAAACTGAACGCAATGCAACGCAGCAAGACCGTTCACTCGTAGCATCGTCAGTCCACCGCTCACGGCAAAGGCAGTGAAATTGACAAGAAGAGCGGGGTAGTACTTGCGCTGAGAAGGATAGCACGCTTTTCTGTACCTCTCTTTGTTTTCAATCAATCAATCAATGAGTCTTATATCGCGCATATTCCGTGGGTACAGTTCTAGGCGCTCTGCAGTGATGCCGTGTGAGATGAAATTTTATACGGCCAGTAGATTGCAGCCATTTTGGCGCATATTTACTTTTCACGGCCTATTATTCCAAGTCACACGGGTATAGGTAGACAATTATTAACTGTGCTTAAGCAATTTTGCCAGGAAAGACCCTTTTGTCAATCGTGGGATCTTTAACGTGCACACCCAATGTAGTGTACACGGGGGGAGGTTCGGACACCGAAGAGAGTCTGCACACAAAGTTGACTCTGTGAAATAAATTTCCGCCGAACCTGGGATCGAACTCACGCTGACAGCGGCCAACTGAATACAAATCCAGCGCGCTACCAACTGAGCTATATCCCCGCCCATGTTTTAACTTTCTGAGCGTGTTTTTAATCCAAACATAGCATATCTATATGTTTTTGGAATCAGGAACCGACAAGGAATAAGATGAAAGTGTTTTTAAATTGATTTGGAAAATTTAATTTTGATAATAATTTTTATATATTTAATTTTCAGAGCTTGTTTTTAATCCAAATATGACATATTTATTAATTATATGTTTTTGAAATCAGCAAATGATGGAGAATAAGATGAAGGTAAATTTGGATCGTTTTATAAATTTTTTTTTTTTTTTTACAATTTTCAGATTTTTAATGACGAAAGTCATTAATTAATTTTTGAGCCACCAAGCTGAAATGCAATACCGAAGTCCGGGCTTCGTCGAACATTACTTGACCAAAATTTCAACCAATTTGGTTGAAAAATGAGGGCGTGACAGTGCCGCCTCAACTTTCACGAAAAGCCGGATATGACGTCATCAAAGACATTTATCAAAAAAATGAAAACCACGTTCGGGGATATCATACCCAGGAACTCTCATGTCAAATTTCATAAAGATCGGTCCAGTAGTTTGGTCTGAATCGCTCTACACACACACACACGCACAGCGCCAAAAACTTGTTTTGGAGCTTCTGAAGACGTTAGATGAATAAAACAAATGAGGACTCAGTTTTGGGTCCCCATTTGGGTTTAGGTCCTCAATTTGAAGGTGTGCAACAGTTGCAAGTCCTGAATGGTGATCATATGCTAACACAACAGACACACTCACACATACACCACGACCCTCGTCTCGATTCCCCCCTCTACGTTAAAACATTTAGTCAAAACTTGACTAAATGTAAAAAGCAACAAGAGAACGGATTGTCACATGAACCAGCTTTCTTTATTTACTTGGATATTGTGGGAGCTGTTTATACTTTTTTGTTATAAAATCCGCAGAACGTTCAAGATCAAAAAGAGATTTTCAAAAGAATAACATCCTGAAAACAACGAAACGTGTGTCCTAAGTCTTTCTGGGATTTCCTTTTGAAAATATAACACAACAGGCGACAGTTTTTGTTCTCTTGTGATGCCGTTTGAAGGCAAGTTTTTGTTGTTTTCTATCTACAAAACAATTACTCAATCATCCAGTTTACCAGCCCTCATTCCCAGGGAACTTCATTTTGTTTTTAGGGACATAAACAGCGAGGAGGATTTCTCCTAGGGTTTGTTTAGTCCCGAATTGGACACACATTGTGTCCCAATTTGAACGTACACCTCATTCCACGAGTCACCGACTAAGATACGATATTGATCGGTTTGAGTCACATATTTTATTGTAAAAATAATAACACAATCCCTTACTTTGTCATAATTTTTTGTCATGGAATAAGAATCAACGTGGTATATGTCAAGATACGCTGTCATTAAGTATTTTTCGAGGGAACATGCTGGTGGACAAATTCCGGAAATGGACGCTCATTGCAAATAAAAGGCAATTGACAAAACATGATCAACGAATACTGAAGTTCTTTAGGAACTAATTTTTGTTGGAAAAACGATTTAATTTGAAGCTAATGCATTAAGTGATTAACCCTTCAATGCCGCTTACTGGATAATCTGTCATCAAATAGATTGCTAGCTGTACCGTCTTCAATGGAAGTGTACGTTCATTTGGACCAAATTAGAAACACAAATCAGGTTGTCCCAAATTGGACGAAGCCACTTTACAACAAGAACCAAGTTTGTTCGCATGTTTACAGAAAATCACGAACCAAGATTGTATATGCATATTTACGGGAAATCAAGAACCACGTTTGTTTGAATGTTTACAGAAATTCAAGAACTACGTTTGTTCGCATGCTTACAGGTAATCAAGAATGACCAAGATTGTTTGCGGGTTTACAGGAACCCTTTCAGGAATATTTATCAAAATAAATCAAGAACAACCAACATTGTTTGCATGTTAAAGAAAATCAAGAGCCAAGTTTGTTTGCATGTTCACAGACAATCAAGAATCAAGTTTGTTTGTATGTTTACAGGAAATCAAGAACGAGCAATTTAAGGCTGTTTGCATGTTTACAATATAATCAAGAACGAACAAGGTTGTTTGCATGTTTACAAGAAAATCAAGAACGAACAAGGTTGTTTACAATACACGTTTGCAGAAAATCAAGCTCCAAGGCTGTTGGCATGTTTACAGAAATTCAAGAATGAACATGGTTGTTAAACCAATTAAAAGTTAAGTGCCCCTAACCTTCGTTGTGCAGTCCAGAAAAGTGCAGGTATTAACCAGGCAGAAATCGTAATCACACCACACATCGTGAAAAACAAAACTAATGTCATCATCAAGTGACCACAAGGTGTGAGTAGTTATCTCTTCATTGACACATGCAATTCTTGGAGTGAAATGTATCATCATCAAGTGATCTGAAGGTGTGAGTGGGATGAGTTATCTTTTCATGGATACAATGCAATTCTTGGTGTGGAATTTGTCATCATCAATGATCACAAGGTGTGAGAAGTTCTTCTTTTCCTTGACACAATGCGATTCTTGACATGGAATTTTATACCTTTCCATTCCCGCCCTTTGAGAGCGCTTTCCATCGCAATGGCTTGTTCACAAGCTCTTTTCCCCGGAACTTTGTGGTCGCGGATGAAGGTATTCAATGCCCTGTCAATGGCACCATTTTCAGCATCTGACCATTTTCTTTTCTTCTGCTTCTTTTGGGAAATTGCCTGTTCACACTCATAGTCAGAATCCTCATCCTCATCTGAGGAACTTGGATTTACAACAGTTTTCCTCTGCACTACACGTTTTTGTCTGTGCACAGAGCGTTTTTCTCCATTCACCGAGCTTTGAAATGCTGGTGTGTCATTTGTGACACATGTCTTGTCACCAATATGATTGTCAGACGCTGCAGCAGTTTCTTCAGTTCCACTGGTTTCCTCATCTCCACACTGCTCATCTCCACACTCCTCTTCCATCTGATCTTCCACATCAAAATTGATCGTATCAAAATCTTTTCCTTTCAGATCTGATATCTGCCCTGTGTTGATGCAATGGAGAACCTTTGAGACCTTTGCAGTTTGTAGGAGATCATCAGGCAGCCTGTAGAAGGACCTATGAACACGAATATCATGTCCGAGAAATGTTGCCAATATGTCTTGACTGGTTTCACTCAGTCCAAGAACCTGACTGAGAGTTGCTAGTTGTTGTCTTAGACGCGTTGATGTCAGAAGTTCTGGATGTTTGGCACCAGACTCATCGACAAACTTTCTAAGACAGTCCGTTCCTCTCATTGGATGAGCACACCCAGGCATTGTGAACAAGAAATCGCCGTCCGTTTTCCTGTTTTCCAACAGGAGAATGACATTTTCCTTCATCTCCTCAGTCAGCAGAACGGGAACTTTACGACCCCTTTTCCCTTTGGTCTCCACTCTGACGTGAGTTCGAGAAAGCTGTCTTTCAAAAGCAGACAACGATTTGACCACCTCTGATTCAGCTGTTTTGGCTTGTCCTGGATTCAAAGCTGCCTCCACTTCTTGCACCTTGATGCGCTGCGATTCCCCAGATCTTCTTCTGTTAAAAAGAATAATCTGGGTCAAGGACACCTGTGCAAGGAGCTTGTATGAGGAGCTTTGCTCCAGGGACTTTTTCGCCTCTTTGGCAATGGTTTGCAAATGGCAATGCACCTTTTTCACATCTTCAGTGAAAGGAAGAAGTTTTGGTGTGTTGTACTTTCTCGAGTCCAGAGTGTTGTGTGCATGACCAGCAATTCGGTCACACCATTCTTCTTCATACAATGCGAGGAAGTTTGTGCACTTTTTCTCCTTTGCATCATCTTCCTCTCTCAATGCCTTTGATTTGAGAATCTTGCAGCATTTTTTCAGGCTGTACCCTACTTTTAGGGCAAGAGATGGGCGCTTAAACATCCCTGTGTCATTGTCGTAGCCAGCAATTGCTTTCACCGACAGGAGGACAGACTCAAAATGACAAGGGTCAAGACAGTCTTCAATAGAACGAATATTGTCATGTTTTGTGTGTTGAACGAGCCTGCCTAGTTCCCTCATTTTGTTGGAAATGTAGGTTTTTTTGTGTGGTTCTGGGTGTTTTTCCAAGAGACGGTTTCCATATTCGAGTATCAAACGATCTCCCTGAACAACTTCTTTGACATCACAGTCATTCATGTCGACAAGAATGTTATCTCTCAACCTCTTGTTCTGTATTTTTACTGGCATGAGCAGCTTGCCAGCACCAATACCCTTTGCATCAGATTCTTTACCTTTTTCTGTAGCTGCTTCACAAGTTTTCTGATGCTTCCAAAGGATGCGCTTTGAATACAAGCCAAAACACACACCACATGTCACATAGTCTCCCTGCGTCTTCTGTTTGGAACGGTATTTGGGAACCAAAACACCCCCTCCCGTTTCTACACATTCATAGTTGTGATTGAAATCACCTTTCTTTGTCAGCACTGCCCAGGCTGCTCTCCTTTCTTTGCTTTTCTTGTTCTTTGACAGAACTCGCGCCACATCAAATTCATCACTGTGCATGTCTTCCAGGTGTCTAGCGATTTTAGGGTACGATTTCTTACAGTACAGACAAAAGTGCTTTTTAGTTACAGCACAATCCATTACAGTTGTTGCATCACTGCCGATTTCTGGGAAAATGTCACTTTCATTGTCACTGTCATTAACAGTAGATGTAACAGTATATGTGTTGTTACCAGTAGATGTAGCAATATCTGGTGTCATTTCTTTGGTAGTCCCTGCACCATCTCTACTCTGGAATCCACTGGTGCATTCCTCGTCACTGCTGCTACTGCTTTCGGGAAAATAGTCCGAGTCGAGATCGCTGCATTCACCATCTGAAACAAGCAAACATTTTTTTTTCAATTTTGTAAAATATAATCTCTAATGCTACTTAGGCCAAAACAAACAAAAGTGTGTTTAGGGTTTCCCGACAGACCCTATTTTTGGGGGGCTCACGAAACCTGCACATGTTTGGCATCGTTCGAAAGGTGAAGCCTTGAATTTCCATTTGACGTCACCTTTGTGGTCGTTATTTCTTTCACGGAAACACACGAAGGCGAAAACTTGGTCAACCCAAATC
>NC_090260.1:45242188-45354688 GCF_037325665.1 Littorina saxatilis | reverse complement strand
AGATCCATAAACTCCGCGGTGAGCACCTGAAGCTTCACTAATACTAGTCGCTCAAGAACCTTCATGACAGCAGAAGTCAATGCTACAGGTCGCAGGTCGTTCATCACTTTGACTGGGGTTTTCTTTGGAACTGGGACGATGCAAGAGGTTTTGCACAGGGATGGGATTTTTGACTGTGACAGAGACGTGTTGAAAATCACAGTGAGAATTGAGCAAAGCTGCTCAGCACAAAAATTTAGGACTTTTGGTGTAATACCGTCCGGGCCTGCTGCCTTCTTAGCATTAGACTTCTTGAGCTGTTTCACAACGTCTTCCTCAGTCACAGACATGATTTCGCCCTGCTCATTCACAGGAGTGTTCACGAGTCGATCGGTCAGTTCAGTCCTGGTCTTGCTGAAATCATGCCTGTCAAACCGATTGTAAAACGCATTGATATCGTTCACATCATAGTCACTTGGAACAGAGCCACCCTTGCCACTACCCTTCTTACCCGTGTACCCACTCATCATCTTCATACCCTCCCACACCCTCTTCATATTGTGGTCCTTGAAATTTTCTTCTATTTTCTCTTTATATTGTCTCTTCCCTTCCTGTATCACAATATTCAGTTTCTTCTGTATGTTCTTTCGTTCTTCTTTGTCCTGAAAGTTCATTTTCTTCTCATTTATGACAGCCTTGATGTCCTTAGTAATCCATGGTTTATTGTTCGCGTACACCTTCACAGTCTTTTTTGGGATGGCCACTTCCTCACAAAAGGAAATATAATCTGTTACAACATCGGTGAGTTCATCAATATCAGCAGACGTTTCAGTGAACACACTCCAGTCAGTGCAATCCAAGGCCCCCCTCAGAGCATCGGTCGTGTCATCAGACCACACACCCACTGTTTTCTTAACTGGTGGTACTCTTTACACTAGAGGCATGTACTTCGGGATCAAATGCACTAGACAGTGATCGGATTTGCCTAAGGGAAACAACTTGCGGCAGTTGTAAGCACCACGCACATTCGAGTAAAGCAAATCTAGCGTGCAATCACCATGTGTAGTACAGGTAATGTGTTGTTCAAACTTGGGACCAAGTGACTTCTTCAAGTCACAGTGATTGAAGTCTCCTGTGATGATATATTAAGCGCATCGGGAGCACTTGTTTCGAGGTTGTGCACATGACTGGTGATGATGTCAGCAGCAGCGGCAGCATTTGCAGAAGGTGGAACGTACACGACAGAAACCATTACTTTGGTAAATTCTCTGGGCAAGTAGTACGGCCGTGCACTCACTGTGATAATTTCAGCGTCGGGAGTGCACTGTGTGTACTTGACTGCTGAGTTGTTTGGGTTGCACCACTGCTTGTTGATGTAGACACAGACACTGCCCCCTTTCTTTTTGCCCGATTCGTTAGTCCTGTCTCCTCTGTAGAGACTGAAACCGTCCACTGCTACATGGTCGTCACTAGTGGTGCTCTTCAGCCATGTTTCTGAGAAACACATTATGCTGCAGGTGTGGAAGACATCCATGTACTTTACAGTGGCAGAGAATTCGTCTGCTTTGTTGACGAGTGATTGTACATTGCCAGTGATGATAGTAGGCAAGACAGGCTTACATTTTCTCTTCTTGTTCCTTAGCCGCACTCCACCTCTCTTTCCACGTTTTCTTGGCTTCATCTCTGATGGCAGGACCCGTGTAGGCGGTTTCGTAAACTTGGCGATATCTTTTTATTTACGGAATAGAAAATGCCCAAACTTGGGAGGAAGTTCAATACAGTGAACAAGTTTGGGAAACGACGAAAGAAAAAGCAAAATTCTAAAGAAGTTAGGAGTACTGAGCCTCCGGATCGAGGTCAAGTTCCGATCGCGACCACATCATCGTTTTTTGCGATCGATCATCATGTGTTTTGTTCTGTGATTTTTTGAGGATTACTTTCAATGACAACTTTTCAAGAAAAAAGGTTGTATTAGCCGCGATCACCGTATAGGCCGCAGGGCTCTTGTGCGGCTTAAAAAGTAGCGGCTAATATGCCGGAATTGAAAATTTTAATAATAAATTTTAATTTGATTATATATTTACCCAACTCACATATATAGCAATTTACTTCAGTCTAGTGCTAGGACGCTGAAAGGCATCACCTTGGTAACAAGGGGAGGTAACCCAGAAAAAAAGCTACCCTGAGCCCTTAACAGGACAGAGTCACGTGACTCCATGACCTTGCCGCCATCTTTGAATCATTCAACCGAAAGCGAACAGAAAAACTTCCCTCCTTTTTTTAGGAAACACCAATAACCCTCGAAAGCGGGGCAGGTGGGAGGGAATTCACTATGTGAGTTGGGTAAGTATATAATCAAATTAAAATTTATTATTAAAATTTTTAATTAAATTACATTCTTATCCCAACTCACATATAGCAGATTGCTACTAAAGGCGGTGGGATGCTCAAACTATGAGCTAGGCAAAAAGTATGCCCTGCTGCAACCATTGCCGGAAGCGCATAAGAACCGTAATGCCGTGCGCTGGAAAAGCCACGCAGGTAAGGTTTGTTTGTTTGTTTGTTTATTTGTTGCTTAACGTCCAGCCGACTACGCAGAGCCATATCAGGACGAGGAAGGGGGGGATGAAGGGGGCCACTTGTCAAGCGATTCCTGTTTACAAATGCACTAACCCATTACTTGTGTCCCAGCAGGCTTTAGTAAAACTAAATTAATACCTACTGGAAGATTACCAGTTTCCAGTATGTTAAAATAGGCTTAACTCTTACCAGTTCGCTCCCTTGCCCATCGTAAGCAAGCTTACGATGCCCCCCCTGTAGTTTTCCACTGACCAATTATCTAATTATAATTTTTTTTTTTTTTTTTTTTTTTTACATTGGATGGGTCGGACAGTGGATAAACTCATATTTAAGACACACTTTATGACTGAAACAAGCTGGGTTTTTGTTATAAATTAGTTTTAGAAATGCATTATTAGGCCAAAAAAAAAAAAAAAGTCTGTTAACGGTAACATAGGCCAAAAAAATAGGGTCGGTAGGTCGGGACTTTTTTTTAAATTTGTTTGTATTTCCCCAAAACATATTTTTAAGTTATTTTGCCAAAAAACAAAGCCCCCCCCCCCCCCCCTTTTTTTTTTTTTCCCAAATTTTTTTTTTCAAATTTTTTTTTTTCAATTTTTTTTTTCAAATTTTTTTTTTTTTTTTTTTTTTTTTACCAAATGCCAAACAAAAGTCTAGGGTGGCGCGAAAAAATAGGATCAGTCAGGATACCGTAAAGAGAATATTTTTTTTGGGGGGGCCTTAGGCATGAAACGTCCAACTTTGAAATTTGGGTGGGGGTATTCAGGTGACAATAACTTTTTTGTTTATCAGCAAAACTCTATAAAACTTTGCTATGTTATGTAAAATGAATGCCCAAACAGACTAGTTAGCAGCATATCTAAAATAAACTGAACACAAAAAAAATTTCTTCTTTGTGTTTGTCACGTGTTCCAAAAAATGGGCGTACAAATTTCAACAAAAATCATGTTGTCACCCCCATAAAATTTTTACCTTTAAAGATAGCACAATTCTCTTTGCAAATATGAAAAGCTTATTCATTTTCCTTTCATTTGATATATAACTTTCTATATTTCATTTAGAATATGACCCCAGATAGCCACTCGGCAAGTAGGCACCAACAGCACTGTAAAATATGCCCTAAAACCCCCGAACTGGTAAGAGTTAACCTATCTACTGCTGGACTTACATCAGAACACTAACAGATTAAACTATACATGAATCGCGAGACAAGCGGCAAGAGAAAAGATTTTTGGAAAAAATACAGGTGAATGAGCAAGAAGGCAGAAAAAAGAAAAGAATTCATGAAGAAAAAGAGAGCATGACAGGAAAGAGGAACCAAAAATCTACCTAACAGCAAACTAGAAAGCTCCTGCGGTTCCAAAAACAGGAGGGGCCTTTAATTTCATAACCGCAGTGCCCCACTGCGGGAGCAGGTAAAGGTTGATAAAGAACTCCTAAGATATCCAGTAGAAGGAGTCAAGGACTTCTGAATATCCTACCGATTTTAGCACCAACGTAGATAAGACCCTATCTACCCTTGTGTTCAAAAACGATAAGAGTAGTTTTGCTTAAGATCTTAAACCCCTTGTAAAAGACAGGAAGGAGCATAGTGATATAACTGGTCAGACTCATAACAATGGATCGCCTATGGCGAGAATCTTATGAAGAGGAAAACTATAAAACCATCAGAGATGGTTGTCCTAGCTGTTGATGCCTGCCGCGAACGACGAAGAAGAAGAAGTCTGGCCGGAAACAGAGTGAGGTAGAGAGCCTCTATTGAAACCTACATATCCCTGTAAGCCAGAGAGTGTGTGAATCTCGCTACCTCTGCGCGCTGCAGCTAGGAGTAAAAGGAAGAACATTTCACGTAATGTTTATTTTGTTTGTTTGTTTGTTTGTTTATTTGTTGCTTAACGTCCAGCTGACTACGCAGAGCCATATCAGGACGAGGAAGGGGGGGATGAAGGGGGCCACTTGTCAAGCGATTCCTGTTTACAAATGCACTAACCCATTACTTGTGTCCCAGCAGGCTTTAGTAAAACTAAATTAATACCTACTGGAAGATTACCAGTTTCCAGTATGTTAAAATAGGCTTAACCTATCTACTGCTGGACTTACATCAGAACACTAACAGATTAAACTATACATGAATCGCGAGACAAGCGGCAAGAGAAGAGATTTTTGGAAAAAATACAGGTGAATGAGCAAGAAGGCAAAAAAAAGAAAAGAATTCATGAAGAAAAAGAGAGCATGACAGGAAAGAGGAACCAAAAATCTACCTAACAGCAAACTAGAAAGCTCCTGCGGTTCCAAAAACAGGAGGGGCCTTTAATTTCATAACCGCAGTGCCCCACTGCGGGACGTAATGTTTATGAAGGCTAGCAGAATGCAGCAGTTCAAAACATGTGAGGCATCGAAAACTCCGAAACCAAAAGACTCAGACTTGTCTTTCTGTGATCTTTTGTATTGAACCCTATCCAGTATATGGTCTCTCTGTAAAAAGAGACCTGTCATCTAATAATGCGAGCTAAACAAGTCACACTGACAAGATTAGGGAGAAGCATATCCTAATTCACGTAAGGCCTAGAACAGTCTGGACTGAGCCCGAAGGAGAATTGTCCAAGATACAAAAACACTCCCCCCCCCCCCCCTTTCTTAACCTTACTGCCTTATCTCAAAAGGCTAATGAGTGAGGAGGAAGGACCTGTTTGCGAGAGTGTGACAGAATGTCACTGATCCTGTCAAAGAAAAGGCTGAAGTTCTGAGAGGAAATCAAGCACCAGAGAAGACAACCCTTGTCCTCAATGGCTAAGGGAGTGGTATCAGTGAGACATGGGTGCAACTGCTGGAAAATGAAAAAACTGAAAAGGTCGTGGTCTAGGGGCAGGGGCCGTCAAGGCCCCGGCCGGGTGCAGGGGCAGCGCCCTTGCTGGGGGGTCCAGGGCCTAGGGGGCAGCGCCTTCCATCCAAAAAACAAATTTTTGCATTTCAGGGAGGATTTGAATGGCCTCTTTTGACTCTAAATCTATTTCAGAACAAACAGGCTTTGCGGATATGCATAAAATAAACAATCTTGTAAACCTGAAGGTATTTGTAATCACCCAGCCGAAAATGAATTTTAGCATTTTAAGATGGGCTATTTGAGCCTCTCCTGGTTTTAAAACTGAAAACAGCAACAACAAGGAGGGGGGGGGGGGGGGAGGATGCACAATATGAAAAACCTCTATACTTGAAGGTGTTTGGTTGCATCACTCTTGCTAGAGGGTCTACAAAAAACAAGGTCAACACATTTGAAGAAGGGTTTTAGAAGCCTCTCCTTGCCAACAAACTTAACAAGAAGGGCAAAGCCCACACGACTCACATGCTGAACAGACCTTGATCTTTCTTTCAGAATAATTTTACAATAAAACTGAGAAAAACAATATTTTACACATTTTTCCTTCCAAAATACATGTGACCTTGACCTTGGGTCAAGGTCATCCAAGGTCATGCAACACAAAGCTGTTAATTCAAGACATAGGAAGTACAATGGTGCTTATTGGCTCTTTCTACCATGAGATATGGTCACTTTTAGTGGTTCACTACCTTATTTTGGTCACATTTCATAAGGGTCAAAGTGACCTTGACCTTGATCATATGTGACCAAATGTGTCTCATGATGAAAGCATAACATGTGCCCCACATAATTTTTAAGTTTGAAACAGTTATCTTCCATAGTTCAGGGTCAAGGTCACTTCAAAATATGTATACAATCCAACTTTGAAGAGCTCCTGTGACCTTGACCTTGAAGCAAGGTAAACCAAACTGGTATCAAAAGATGGGGCTTACTTTGCCCTATATATCATATATAGGTGAGGTATTCAATCTCAAAAACTTGAGAAAATGGGGAAAATGTGAAAAATAGCTGTTTTTTAGACAACATTTATGGCCCCTGCGGCCTTGATCTTGAAGCAAGGTCAAGATGCTATGTATGTTTTTTGGGGCCTTGTCATCATACACCATCTTGCCAAATTTGGTACTGATAGACTGAATAGTGTCCAAGAAATATCCAACGTTAAAGTTTTCCGGCCGGCCGGCCGGACGACTCAGGTGAGTACATAGACTCACTTTTGCTTCGCATGTGAGTCAAAAATTGGAGATGCCCTAATTAAAAATCTTGTAAACTTAGGTAATTAATTTCATCACCTAGTTTTGTCTTTGATTTAGAAATGTTTACTGAATTAAAGGAAAATTACCATGCTAACAAAAAGTTTTCACAAACACAGGAAATTACAGTCACCTCCCTTGTATTACAACTTCTTTACTTGAAGCTTATGAATTTATCATTGCAGAAGGTAAATTCTCAAATAATTGTTGAACCATAGCTTCAACCAAATGAGAAACAAGTTTCAAGTCACTGAGTTTGTTTCAATTGAATACTTTCAAAAGGGCTAACTGCTCAGGTTAAAAAGAAGAAGGTTTAGACAAAAACAGAAATCTCCAGAGTTATATCCCTTGCCATGCACATGCAATCTTCTGATGCTGCTTTTTCATTTTAGGAGTTAAATTCGCAAATGATTGTTGAATCATAGCTTGAATTAAAAGAGAAATAAGTTTCAAACAAGCTTGTTTTAGTTGCCAACTTTCTAAAGGACTCAATGTATCTGAAGCAAAATACCACTGGTTCATACATCAGGAATGCAAATTTTCTCTACCACTGAAGGTCTCTGAATCCCTGAAAGTGGGGTATATAAGGAAGGCTAAATACACAGCACTTAAGATGCCACATTCACCAGTATGATATGACATCCTCCCCCCCCCCCCCCCCCCCCTTACACAACCGTCCCTATCAGGCATGGTCAAAGGTGGCTGACCTCTCAAGCAACCGCCCACCCAAACACAATGGCCTTGCTCCAGAATTTTCAAAAAAACGGATTTTCCGTCTGCAGCCTCCTGAGAAATGTCGCTTCTTGGCTGCCTTTGTTGCAGGGGCTGTTGCTGGCTTTGGCTTGGCCTTGGTGGCAGCTTTAATCCAAATATGACATATTTATATGTTTTTGGAATCAGAAAATGATGAAGAATAAGATGAAATTATTTTTGGATAATTTTATAAAATAATAATTTTAATTACGATTTTAAGATTTTTAATGACCAAACTCATCAATTAATGTTTGAGCCTCCAAGCTGAAATGTAATACCAAAGTTGTGGGTGAGCAGAGTTTTCAAATACATAGCAAATAAGATGCCACATTCGCCTGGATGACTTGACATAGCTGCTCCCTACATGTCACTCAATAATTATGGTCAATTTGTTTTTGGTGAAAGATAGTTGACCTTCTGTTCACAGAACGGAGTGTAAAGAACAGGGATTAACAAAACAAGAAGAGCAAACGCTCGATCGAGTCACTTTCGCAGTTCTGAATATTATATGAGGCATCAGATGGACAGGAAGAAATTGCTATTCACAACACAATGAGTCACGTTCACATAAAATTTGAGCCCGGTCACTTTTATAGTTTCCGAGAAAAGCCCAACGTTAAGTTGAGTGTTGCCGAACAGAAAAGGCTAGTTATCTCCCTTGTTTTTCTGATAACGTTCGTAAAAGGCTACAGATGTAAATACTTGGATGTAAAGAATAATCCTACAAAGTTTCAATCACATCCGATGAACTTTGTCAAAGATATAAAATGTCTAATTTTTCCTTTGACGCTGACCTGTGACCTTGAAAAAGGTGAAAGGTCAACGAAACCATTGTTAAAGTGTAGAGGTCATTGGAGGTCACGACTAAACAAAATATGAGCCCGATCGCTTTGATAGTTTCCGAGAAAAGTCCAACGTTAAGGTGGTGTCTACGGACGGCCGGCCGGACAGACTAACACTGACCGATTACATAGAGTCACTTTTTCTCAAGTGACTCAAAAAGTATAATAAAAAATCCAAAATTCTTCCTGGGACGGAAATCCGCAAGGGACGGAAGAAATCCCACCCCTGGGTAGTGCCAGTATTATAGGTCTTGAAATGATGCTCTTTACTTTCAATTGCAGAGCAAACGTTCCGCGCAGTATTATAGGTCTTGCATGCCTAGTGAAATGATGGTCTTTACTTTCAATTGCAGAGCTAACGTTCCGTGGCACAGTTAAAGTTCTACAGGCAAGCAGAATACAAGTAATAACACCTACGTTTTGAATTGTCCTCCGCGTCCTGTTCCTTAGGCTCTCCCTCTCTCTCTCTCTCTTCCTCCAATGGCCCTCCTCCCTCACTCGTCCTGTCCCATTCGATGGGCAAGATCTCCCGGCCATCAGCGTGATGCTTCTTGCCCTTCTCCTCGTCATCATCGTCCAGGTCAGACAACCCTTCACACAGCACAAAACAACGCTGTCTTAACACACGTCCTTGTCATTCTATGAAAGCTGTGCTTCTTGTTGTCAAATCTGATCAATAATCCTAAAAAAAATGGCTAGAAGTTCCCATTCGGCATGACTCACTTCATATTTCCTTTAATACCAACAATGAAATGAATACAAAGAATCAATCAATCAATCAATGACGCTTATATCGCGCATATTCCGTGGGTACAGTTCTAGGCGCTCTGCAGTGATGCCGTGTGAGATGAAATTTTATACGGCCAGTAGATTGCAGCCATTTTGGCGCATATTTACCTTTCACGGCCTATTATTCCAAGTGACACGGGTATAGGTAGACAATTATTAACTGTGCCTAAGCAATTTTGCCAGGAAAGACCCTTTTGTCAATCGTGGGATCTTTAACGTGCACACCCAATGTAGTGTACACGGGGGGGGGGGTTCGGACACCGAAGAGAGTCTGCACACAAAGTTGACTCTGTGAAATAAATTTCCGCCAAACCTGGGATCGAACTCACGCTGACAGCGGCCAACTGAATACAAATCCAGCGCGCTACCAACTGAGCTATATCCCCGCCCCTCGGTAGACAAAGGGGCGCTATACCGTCATGTTGCAGAATTACCAGGACCTATGGATGCTAATGGATACAATAATATAGCTAACACAACAATGTGTATACACTTGACAAACTCTCGTCAAATCCACTATCACTAACCCCTCGCCAACAAAGACTCGTGAAACTCGCTGTGAAAACGGTGACATGAATACAGCTTGACACAAGGCCGAGGCGGGCGGGTTGTACCGACCCGTATAGTGTTACCAACGCCTATAGCAATTCCATACAGCACGTGACAAGGCGATCAAAATGTCAACAACGGACGGTCGGCGGTATGACCATGGACAGACAACAGCCAGGCATATACAAAGAACGGAAATAATTATGAAAGAGCGATCCCGAAATAGTCGAGTAAACGACCTTAACTGGCATGTGATTCTGCAGTAGGTAAATAAATGGCCGATGTATACATTTTAATAAAAAAATGACACAAGAATTGATGTTTGTTGTAATCACTTTGCTTATTTTTCATGGAATAATTGTTACTAAGTTAATCACCCCCCTTTTTTTTTAATCATATTACTCTTCATACATCCTAAAACGAAAGCACACCGAACACAAACAGTTCTTTTTCACGAATGTTATAGTCAAACTACTTGAATAAAAAAACAAGTGGTATATTTAAAAGTAGCTCCTACGTTTAGCAACTTCAATAACAATCTGCATACTACCAATCTTGCCAAAAATTTGTTATAATGGGGGTGTAAAATAGAAAAAAATATTAAAAGGGTTAATTTAAAGAATAACTTTATCAAACATTTGAAGAAAAAAGTAGTATTCGGTAAATTCATCTAAAGGTAGCATGCTAAGTTTAGGTCATTGCAGAAATTTCATAAATTTTCTGATTTTGATAATTTACTGTAACATATAATACCGACAGGGGAATATTGTGTGGATGAATGTACACGAGTGTATGTGTCCCCAGGTAGAAATGCCATTTTGGTGATTTTAACGTTGATTTTATAAGTTTTCCCTCTCACAATTTTTTCAATATGTTGCATTCATATCAGCTCTGTCAACTTGTCAATGTTCCCACACGTATAACTGAAACAAGCAGTACCTGCATAGATCTCATAATTACACAAACGCCACAACTAATTAAATCTGTAGATGTTCTGCCACCAATTTGCAGCGACCACAGCGTGCCACGGGCGATACTAAAAAGTACTGTAAATGTGAGTAACTCCTTCAAACGAACTATTTTCAATTATGATAAATTGAATATAGTAGGGTTTTGTAACGCTCTTTCACAAGTTGACTGGACAGGTATGGTGACAAATGAAATGATTAACGATGGTATTGGCGATTTTAGTAGAACATTTATGAATGTTGCAAAGCAGTTCATGCCGGTTAAAGAAGTTACTGTACGCCCCAAGACGCACTCTGGATTACCCCAGACATTTTAAAGTTAATCAACGAGCGAGATCAAATTCACCTGAGAGCGCACTCTGGATTACCCCAGACATTTTAAAGTTAATCAACGAGCGAGATCAAATTCACCTGAGAGCAAAAACGAGTAATTCTTTAGAAGATTGGCTGAGTTATCGTCAGACGCGTAATCGTGTCACAGCAGCTAAGAGAGACAGAGTCCAGCAATTTTATATTGAGTTAGACGAACGTATTTCCGACCAAGGTTCCTTTGGTACTAAAAAGTGGTGGCAGTTGGTAAAGTCATTCATGGACAAGAAAGGGCTTGGTGTTGATGAAATTCCTCCGATTAATTTTGAAGGCAAGATTTACCAGTCAAACCAGGAAAAAGCCAACGTTCTGAACAATTTGTTCATACATAATTCCGTTCTTGAAACCCCAGATGACAATTTGCCTCAAGCTGATTTTTTAGACAGCGAACTTAATGAGATTTATCTTACAGTCGATGAGGTTGAAAAGGTTATTAAACGCCTTGATACAGGTAAAGCCACTGGTCCGGATCTTATTCACAATAGACTTCTAGTTGCTGCTGTTGACGCCATAGCAGAACCTCTGACATATTTGTTTAACAGAAGCCTTAGAGAAGGTATATATCCTAGTTTGTGGAAGACGGCTCATATCTACTATATAATACTGGTAGGCTTTTCGGTGGTTTTTCGATTCCTGTGACCAAACCGCGCGGATTTGTGCCTTCTCCTTCGGTTGCTATGCCAACGTGACCCAGGAAATCGATTCCGCTAGGTCCCGACTTCCAATTTTGTCCACGAACAAAGTTTGAAGAGGTTTGTCTCGCAAATTTGAGCAGACAACAGTGAACTTTGACCTGAACTTTGACATCGCGGCGAAAGAGATCTGTGATTGGTTCTTCTTCAACTTTCGGTTCGACTAAACACGCGACCGCACCTCAGACGAACCTAGCTGTGTGTTTTATTTCTCTACCCCAGACGAACCTAAAATAATAAGATAGATAGATCTGTTTATCTGTTAATGGAACTCCAAAATATTCCATAGATTTGTTTACTAAATAGTTCGAAACATTATCACCTGATAAGTCGCCGTATAACCTTATAGGTTCCAGCGACTAAATATTTTCCCCCGGTGCAACCATAGACATGTACGTCATCATGATCTCCCCTTAATTTGACCGTTATTTTGGCTGTCTTAGTGAAATGGTAAGATATATCTCTATGTTTTTTACATGTAAGTGTTCGGAAAAAATACAGTTATAGCAGTTATGTACAAAAATAAGCAGCATATGCT
The DNA here is from genome assembly GCF_037325665.1 of Littorina saxatilis. Classification (NCBI taxonomy): domain Eukaryota; kingdom Metazoa; phylum Mollusca; class Gastropoda; order Littorinimorpha; family Littorinidae; genus Littorina; species Littorina saxatilis. The sequence goes on along the minus strand of NC_090260.1, from coordinate 45,342,501 downwards.
CTTTTCGCCAAAGTAAAGTCCTTTTTTCTTCTGGTTTCTTATATGTGTCACAGCACACCGCAAGCTTTTAGGCGAATAGCAAGTGAGTGGTATATATATATCATCAATTTTATAGTAGGTAACGGTGTAAATTAGTTGCCATGTTCATGTCCATTATACGTTTTCCATATTCCATATGTGTCATTTAATTGTGTGTTGCTTGATGCCATGTATGTATGTGTGTGTGTGTGTACATGACTTTAAATAAGCATGGATTGGATGTGTGCACTCGATTGTGTGTGTGAACCATGTATATATTTTCTGTTGTCAATGTTGTCAATTACATATGTTATACTATGCGTTTGAATCATTAAGTATTTTAGACGTCATACTTTTTTTCGTATCTTCACGATGGCTTTTTACCCGTTTAAATTTTAATGCTTCCAACTTTCAAAGCGCTGCACGGCTGGGAAGAGATGCGCACTTTTATCACTGTTGTTCATGTAGACGTAATCATGGATTCATGCAAACGTCATACCTGCTGTATTTTATTTTGTTTGTTTGTATAGTCGCGTGCGGTCGCGCAGTCTTTTTGGTCAGTTCCGATTACCTCCCATTGATGCGAAAACCTATATGACTGTTTTTTGTTATTTTTCTCTCTGTTAATTCACCAGTGGCTATGTAACATGTGTTACAGAATTGCACCGGTGTAAGGGTTAACATTTTATTTTTCACCAAGAGAATATAATTCATTATATGCGGGATAACGTGCGGGGGGGGGGGGGGGGGGGGAGGGGTGCAAACAACATTTTCACAAGCACATAACCAACAAAATGACATCGCATGCGCAGCACACAAAGTGCGTAGCACGGGTACCACTAGTCACTCCTATTTACAAAGCCGGCCCAGCCGATTGTTGTAACAATTATCGACCAATTTCATTATTAAGTTGTGTTGGGAAGGTAATGGAGCGCTGTGTCCACAGCCATGTTTACACCTTCTTACAGCGAAATAATATATCATCTGCACAGTCAGGATTTATTTCTGGTGACTCTACCATCTGTCAGCTGGCTTCGATTTGTGACGAGTTGTGTGTAAATTACGATATGGGAATTACCACTCAAGCTGTTTTTTGTGATGTGTCAAAAGCATTTGAAAAAGTCTGGCACAAAGGGTTATTATATAAACTGGAATTAGCAGGAAAAAGAGGACAATTGTTAAAATGGTTTCACGATTATTTAACAAATCGCCATCAGGCTGTTGTTATTAAGGGTGCTAAGTCTGCGTTAAAATGTATCCCGGCAGGTGTTCCACAAGGTTCTGTTCTTGGCCCCTTGTTATTCCTGATATATATTAATGACATTGTGAATGATATTGAATCTGTTATAAAGTTGTTTGCCGATGACATGAGCATGTCCATGTCCTTAGAAGATCCAATTAGACGAGCGCAGACTTTGAACGCAGACCTTAACAAAATTAGTACCTGGGCAAAACAGTGGAAAGTTTTTTGTTTGTTTGTTTGCTTAACGCCCAGCCGACCACGAAGGGCCATATCAGGGCGGTGCTGATTTGACATATAACGTGCGCCACACACAAGACAGAAGTCGCAGCACAGGCTTCATGTCTCACCCAGTCACATTATTCTGACACCGGACCAACCAGTCCTAGCACTAACCCCATAATGCCAGACGCCAGGCGGAGCAGCCACTAGATTGCCAATGTTAAAGTCTTAGGTATGACCCGGCCGGGGTTCGAACCCACGACCTCCCGACCACGGGGCGGACGCCTTACCACTAGGCCAACCGTGCCGGTAGTGGAAAGTTAAATTTAACGAAGCAAAAACGGAATTGTTAGACATAAAACGTGATAATATACCAACCGAACCAATCATTTTTAATAATATTGTTTTGGAAAACGTGAACCAACATAAACATCTTGGCGTAAATTTGTAGAATAATTGTAAATGGGACTTCCAAGTGAGAAGCATCGTAAAAAAGGTCACCCTCTTAATTAATTGTTTAAGATATTATAAATACAGATTAAATCGTAAAAGTCTGGAAACTATGTACAAATCCTTCGTTCTTCCACATTTTGACTATGCAGACATCCTATGGGACAACTGCACCGGAAAAATTACATTTGGAAGCAATTCGGACTATAATAGAAAATCTTTAATTAAATTTTGATTTAATATAATATACTTACCCAATTCTTATGAATGCATTGACTTTAGTCCCACATGCTAGATGTCGAAAAACCTCTCAAATTACCTGCCCTTAGTAGGGTGGTAACCAAGCTAAAAGCGACGCCATAGCCGTTGCTATGGCCTGACCTTGCTCGGTTACCCATAACACCCTGCGCACCACGTGAGCGCCAGCATCCGTAATAATCATTCGAGACTATTAGTCAAACAAACCCCCAAGGACATAATCCAGCGGGGACGGATGGGAGGGTATTAACTATAAGAATTGGGTAAGTATATTATATTAAATCAAAATTTAATTAAAAATTTTCGATTTAATCACATATTCTTACTCCAATTCTTATGAATGCAGATTCCTCCTAAAGGCGGAGGGAACTTACTTATGTCCTTGCAAGCACCTGCCCTGCAGCGACCAAAGCCGGCAATGCACTGGAGCCATCCAGTCGCGTGCAAGAGATGTCACGAAGGTAGAAGCTGATGAAAACATCGTCTGACTTCCAGTAAGCTGTCTGCAAGACATCGCTTAATCGCCCTGAACGTAAGACGGCCACAGAGGACGCCCAGGCTCTGGCCTCATGTACTCGAGCTGATGTCAGAGGAAGGACTGAACGCCCCCCCTTCTCCTGAGAGAGCCACCACTCATATGCTCGTCTAATGAGGGTCGCCACCCATCTTGTAAGGGTCAATTTCGATATGTCCCTGTCATATTTTGTGTTCAATGAAATGAACAAAAGTTTTTGGCTTTTGGCCCTAACCAACTGAGTGCGAGCCAAGTAAGACTTCAAGGCCCTAACTGGACAGTTAGCTAAGTCAGGATCGTGCAAAGCCAGAATAGTCCCAAGCGGGGGGACTCGGACCACGGGCGGGGATTGGCCTGGCTTTTGATTTTTCGCGAGAAAACCAGGCCGGAAATGAAGTGACATTGAACCATCGCGCTCAAACGCGATGTCTTCCGACAAACCCGACAAGGCATGTATCTCACTGCCTCGCCGAGCGGTAGCCAGAAGAAGCAGAAAAACCGTCTTGCGTGTTAAATCAGTCAGGCTAGCAGCCTGCAAAGGCTCAAACGCCGCAGACCGCAAATATTCTAAAACCAAAAATAAGTCCCATGCCGGGACGCGCTTCCTGGAGAGCGGCCCCTTTGATCACACTAGCAATCACTCTGTTAACGTTAATCAATCTGCCTATCTGTCTCAGAGTAGCAGATATAGCAGAACGTCGGACTCTCAAAGCAGAGGCCGAACTGCCCTGCGCAGACAAAAAAGAGAGATGATTTGCCACCTGTAAAGAGCGCGGGGCCACAGCATTGACCCCCGCCTCCCTACACCACTTGGCCCAGGCAGCCCAATGGCAAGCATACACAGACGCAGTCGAGGACCTATGCGCCTTAAAGACCAAATCCAGCGTCAAGTCTGAAGCGCCAGATTTCCGCAGTTCCGACCTCACAGTCTCCAAACGTGTAGGCGCAGGGCCTGCGGGTGTCTGTGCGGGATGCCTGTTCTTGGCTGAACGAGCTCTCCCCGCACTAGATTTAGAGGGATCGGAACTCCTTTTGCCAACAACAGCAGATCTGGAAACCACTGCTGGGAAGGCCACCAGGGGGCTACCAGCAGCAGGAGCTCCGGACGATCCAGCTCGGCTTTCCTCACCACTCTGCTGAGCAGAGGAAAGGGAGGATATGCGTAGGCCTGAAGGCCGCTCCACGAGATCTCCAACGCATTGCTTGCCCAAGCTTCCGTGTCCGGAAAGGGAGACACGAAAATGGGAAGTCTCTTTGAAAACCTCGTTGCAAATAGATCGATCATGGGCTTCTCCACCTGTGCCCACAGGCGTTGGAGCGCCCCATGAGTGATCGTCCATTCGGTGTGCAACACCTGAGAGGACCTGCTGAGCGCATCCGCCAGTGCGTTGAGCTTGCCCGGAAGAAACTCTGCTGAGATCATGACCCGATGCGAGTGGCACCACACCAGAACCTCGCACGCCCTGTCTGACAGGGAAAACGACCGAGCTCCTCCCTGCTTGTTGATGTAAGCAGCGACAGTGGTATTGTCCGTGTGCAACCGGACATGTCTGCCGCCCACCAGAGGGAGAAACGCAAGCAAACCGAGGGCAACCGCCTCCAACTCCAGGCGATTGATATGCCAAAGACGCTGGGACTGAGTCCAAAGACCGGAGGCCGCCTGGCCCCCGATGTGAGCCCCCCACCCGGCCATTGACGCATCCGTAAATAGGTCTATGTCCGGAGGGGGCAGAGAGATGGGAACCCCCTGAGAGATCCAGTCTAGGTCCAACCACCGAGCAGTCGCGTGACTGAACCATCCCTGCGTGGGGACGATTTTGTCCCAATCCTGCGAAGCCGGCTCCCAGAGAGAGCTGAGCGCAGCCTGGAAAGGCCTCTTGTACACCCTCCCTAAGGGAACCAGAGTTGCCATAGATTCCATTTGGCCCAGAATCGAGGTAAGGACCCTCACCGAAGCCTGCTGGCTGCCAGCCACGGCCAAAATGAGAGCATGAAGCTTCTGAATTCTCTCCTGCGTAGGCCGGACCGTCCAAGCGACAGTGTCGAACGCCATACCGAGGTAAACAAACCTCTGCGAGGGAGTCAATTCCGACTTCGCTTGGTTCACAGAGAACCCCAGGCTCAGAGCCCGGTTCAACACCACCTGAGTGTTCAAGTGGCACACTGATTGACTCTGATTCAGAATCAACCAGTCGTCGAGGTACGTCCGTAGACGAATACCTCTTTGCCTGATCAGCGCGGCCAACTGCCTGATCACCATAGTGAAAACCCATGGGGCCAGGGACAGCCCGAAGGGCAGAGCCCTGAATTGAAAGATCCGATGACCCCAGCGGAAACGAAGCCACTTTCTGTCCACTTGATGCATAAGGATATGAAAGTAGGCGTCCGTCAAATCCACCGAAGTCACCCAATCTCCCCGGCGTAGGGCCTCCCTGACCGAAGCTGGTGTTTCCATACGAAACTTGATCTTCCGAAGAAACTTGTTCAAGAACGAAAGATCGAGAACAGGCCTCCAGCGGCCCGACGCCTTGGGCACTACAAACAGGCGTCCGTAAAACCCCGGCGAGGAGTGATCCACAATCTCTTCTATAGCCTTCTTGGCCAAAAGAGACCTGATCTCTGTTTCTATGGCCACTCTGGCCTCTTGGCTGGCCGGAAAACGAAAGGGAGGAGGAACCCTGGTCAAGGGAGCCTTTTCCCCCTCCCACAACAGCCGGAATCCCGATCGCACCACCCGTAAAATCCATTGGCTGTGCACTAACGCCTGCCACATGGAAATAGCCCTGGTGGGGCCCCCCGCCACCACAAGAGTGGGGGGAACAGGGGTGATGTGATCGGGAGAGCCTCACTGGGGGAGGGCTTTCGAGCCCCACCCCTCCCCTTCCCGAACGAGGGTTTCTTAGGATAAGGAGCACCCTTAGCTGGTGCGGCCTTATCTCCCTGTTCCTTAGGACGAGAGGAGCTGTGCTGCTTCTTGTTCCAGAAAGGCTTAGAAGAAGACTGAGATTTCTTTGGGATTTTAAACGAAATCCCAACGAGATGTCTGTCTTTAGCCTCCTGAACTTCCCGCTGCCTTGCATCCAGGGCTACTCTACCCAGGAGAGAGCCCTCAACGAAAGGCGAGGAACGCAGCGAGTCCACAGTGGACTGCTGGGAAAAGCCTGCTTGAGAAAGCAGCAAATCACGCCGTGAAAAGACAGCATGAGCATACAGCCTCGCTGAAATGCTCATCCTCTCAGAATTCACCATCCCCAAAGCAGCAAGCAGTATGGAGATGTCACTGGCTGAGGCGTCTTCCCTGAGTCTAAAAGGCTCCAAAGAGCCAGCAACAGCTCGAGTAAGAGCTCGGAGCAAAGACTCTGCCATAGAAGCCAATTCAAGATCAAGACGCCCTATCTCCTCCAAAGAAGAGAGAGAAGCGTCCGAGAACGAGACCCCTTCCTTAGCAGAAGGTTGCTTTGGCAACAAGGCAAGCAACTCCGGCGGAATTAGCAAAGTTGCCCTCGGCAAAGCAAAAGTCTGAACAAAGTTCCTTGACTTCACATTCCAGTCCAGCTTTTTCTGCACTAACGGCGAAAAAGCAGTGGCCTGCGCGTTTGACGCTAGCCATGGATCGGCTGAAGCAGGCGCTGTATCATGAGCATGCAACAAAGGGAAAGGAGTTGGCGACAGACCGCTGCCCTGAGGGGCCGGTCGAGCCAAAAGTTGCGACATGTGATAAGCCACGGCAGGCGATTCCACAAAACGAAACGATTGTGAACTCTCCTGCGAAGGCCGAAAATCATTCGCAGCGGATGGTGGAAAAGAGACATCCTGTCCTGAATCCACCGCCCCCTCCGGAAAGTAACGAGCTGCCACACAAGCCGCTCTTCTCATGGCTTGCCTAAACCCAAAAGGCAAGACTACACACTCCTCATCTTCCACAGAAGAATCCGAATCCCCAGCCTCTACAGTATCACTGTACACAGGAGGGGAGACAGGAGCAACAAAAGCGTGACCCGATCCCGCTTGCCACCCACCATCCCCCCCCTGCCCCACTGGGGTAGAAGGGTAGACAGTAGGCACAGAGGCCCGCCAAGAAGGCGGGGGGAGGGGGCCACCCAACAAAGCCGCGCCAGGCCCATTGTCGGTAGACCGCTGACCGGGCGCTTGGCCCCAACAGTCAAAACCAGTCTGGCCAGTTTGAGCTATCCCGCCCGCTGCATGCGGTGGGAGTTGGCTCGTAGCTGCAGCAAGCGAACCCTGTGAGGGGTAAGACTGAGTGAGAGGCGAGACCGTGAAAGGCCGCCCCCACCCGTCAACCTGCTGTAGTCCCGTTGCCCCACCACCCCACCACCCCTGCTGGGGAGAGGGGCGGCTGCTAGCAGTGGACAATAGCGGCACTGACTGAGACGCCAGTCCAACAGCGGACACCCGATCATGCCCGGCGGGCGAGAAAGGGTGAGCCGCTACACCAGCCCCCACCCAGTCCCGCCCAGTGGGTGGGAAAGAGTGAGAAGCTGACACAGCCCCCTGCCCCCAGTGGGACAAGGTGGGACCAAGCCCAGGCTGTGACTTACCATGCCCCCTCTCTCCCTCTCCCACAAGGGGAGAGAGCTGACTTCCCACTGCAGTGTTGCTAAAAGCAAGCTGAGCGGGAAGAGAAAGAGAGGAAGCAGACCCCCTCTCCTTACGGAGAGAGTGTTCGAGCGCAACCGCAGCACTACCAGAGGCAGAGAGGGAAGGCCCGAACTGGTCAGGTGCACCAAGCAAGTGCGCAGAAGAAATGGCCGCCCGGCCACCCCCCCCATCCGCAGGAGTCGCCGGAGTCGACGACGACGACGACGACCCCAGCCGAGCCAGGGAGGAAGGATCCCCTACCGCCGGAGGCAGAGGAGGGACCCCAGAGCGAGACGCAAACTGTTGAGAAATAAAATCAAACAATTCGGACTTTAACGAGCCCAGGGCTGAAGGCCCCGGCTCCTCACCCCCATCAGGGGACGCGAGCTGTGAACGAACGGAACCCGTCCTCGGAGGGATAGGAACATCAAACGAAGTGCTATTTGACGGATCTTCTACCCGCATAATAGGCAAATCAACGTTCTTGGCTTTACCCTTAGCTTTAGCTTTCTTAACTGGGCTAAGAGCCTTGTCGCCTTCCAGTCTCGCACTCAGTTTAGCTTTGTTGTCGGCCATTTTAAGACCGGCGAAAAACAGTCACCCAGAACAAAATTATCTGCGTGCGTGTTCAAAACAAAGCTATCAACATTTACATTCCAAACGTAAAAAGGAAAGATCTCACCCAAAAGGTAGACGGACAGGTAGACCCCCAAGAACCGGCTAGTCTCACGGACGAGCAGGCATGTGAAGGCCAAAAGTGAGAGCGAAATTCGGACACGTCCACCGTGTGTTGTCGAAAGTCGAGAATGATTATTACGGATGCTGGCGCTCACGTGGTGCGCAGGGTGTTATGGGTAACCGAGCAAGGTCAGGCCATAGCAACGGCTATGGCGTCGCTTTTAGCTTGGTTACCACCCTACTAAGGGCAGGTAATTTGAGAGGTTTTTCGACATCTAGCATGTGGGACTAAAGTCAATGCATTCATAAGAATTGGAGTAAGAATATGTGATTAAATCGGTGGTGTACGCGGCACCAGCCACGAAAAGCTGTATAAAGAAAGCGGATTTTGTAACCTAAAAAAAAGACGGAGCAGACACAAACTAATTTTATATTACAAGATGGTATTTGGCAAATGTCCTCATTACTTATCACCACTTTTGCCACCTTTAACTTCTGATGTTAACCCCTATCATCGAAGAAGACCATCAGAAAGAAGAGTTCCCACTTGCAAAACTGAATTATACCGTCGATCTTTTATACCATCTACCACTGTCCTTTGGAACAACTTGCCAGACAACATCAAAACAACTAACTCAATCAGCGAATTCAAACACTATCTAACTATTCCTGATTATAACGTACCTGCCTATTACTACTGTGGTAAACGACTGGAAGAGATTCATCACTGCAGAATGCGCCTAAACATGAGTAACTTGAATTCTGACCTGTGCAAACGCCACTTACAGGAAAATCCGCAGTGCGCTTGCGGCTACCTGCACGAAACAGCTGACCATTACTTGACACATTGCCCTCTGTACGTAGACGCTCGCCGATCTACAATAAATGCACTACCTGTACATTACAGACATGTTGAAATATTGTTAAATGGTAGCGAAAACCTTTCTCTTCGCACCAACAAGCTTATTTTTGAAAGTGTCCAATCGTTTATCTGTAAATCTGGTCGTTTTTGTTAATTTGACTCAGTACGCATATCCATGCCAACAACCCTTATTTTATATACATTTTTCAATTATATGTTCAGCGAACTACTGCTTATTTGCCACTGGATTACAGTTTACAATGTACTATGTATATTCTTTTTGTAACCACCTTCATCTTTCATATGTACCTACCATTCTTTTGTCCCACCTCCACCCTCCCCCTCTTCCTCCTGCTAGCTTGTTTCTGTTCTTTTTGGTTTGCTTCAACTATGCTGTTGACCTAGATAGTTTCATAGTTTATAAGTAATGTTTGTCCGACATCATATCTTTGTTAATTTGTAACTACGTAGGGCGCGTAATATAAGCGTTCGTTTGAGTTCGTGTCCCTATTGTTTATCGTTGTATTGTTGTACCATGTTTGATTTAATAAAACATTGTTTAAACCAAATACCATTCATACAATATAGAACGACACAGACAATAGAGAAATTGAGGTACACACACACTACACAATAAACGAGGGGGAGATGAAATCCAAGCCCGGTCCCACTGTGATAAATTCTACTTCTGGTAAACTACAACGATTTGAGAGTCTAAAAAAAAAAAAACCCACCAAACAACACTATCAATCTACTAAAAAATATGACCTAACCTGATGATGAATTAAACTCTACCCTATTTTAAATTCTAAATGGCCTTTCCTCCGCTGCTGTCATCAGTTGTTGGGCCTTGGTTTGGCCGCACACAAAAAAAAAGAGCCTCTTTTGTGTGGGCCCGCTTTTTAAAACATAGACCTGATGATGAATTAAACTCTACCCTATTTTAAATTCGTCTCTCAAAGATTATTAAAAGAATCATAAATATAATGAAGCGTTTGTTTTTAGTCATTGTAGTTAAAGGCTGACATTTTTCTATTTAATTACTTCCAGAACTTGTGCCATCGTTGCGGAGATGTATAAATTAAGGGCAGGTGGGCCAGTGCAAAATTGACCAAATCGTTCAAAACACTGTTTTGGGTATTTTAGCAGATTATGTTTCCATAACATACCTATCATCCATGTGTGTCAGTGTTTTTGTCAAAAGTGTCCTATTTATCTGTCAATAAAGACAAAATGTGAACATGTGTGGCATTGATTGTCTTCTGTAGTCGATATTCCCCCGCCAAAAAATGTCTCATTTCAAAGGCTAGTTACGGCTTTGTCCTCAGCAAAACAGTGCATTCACGACATACGAAACTGCGCAGCAGCTCCTGACCTATAACATGACATCAGTGTTTTGATGAATGTTCCATTCACTCAGCCACTAGTCCGTTGCAAAAGCAGCAATCGTAATCGAACGGAATCGAACGGAAATGTCCTTATTTGGAAGGTACTCGACATCCATTGGTTCGTTTCATAAACCAAAATCGGGAACCAGTTTACTTTGTGAGTGCGCATGCTCAGCTTACGAATTTTGCATACGGAAACTACCGAAGAGACTCTCGGCCATGACGGGAACACCCGAAGTTCACTCGGTTTTACAACATCCTGGTTACACATCAAACGATCGGTGACAACCGAAAGCGAATTTTTCTTTGAGAAACAACCTTTGATACGATAACAATGGTTCGAAATAAGAAAGAGGACAATGTCTTTATTAGTTCGGTTAGCAACAACAAGTATTTCCGCTGGTACTAGGCCAAAGTTTGGATTCTGCCGGTGTTTCCGATACAGAGGAAAGCTTTGATCTCCACGCAGATCCACAGGTCGCCATTTCCGAACACGCCATGCATGGCGCAGACTTTTTACGTCTTGCAACTGGCTTGCTTTGCGCTGAATTTGAGTCAGTTTCTGAGCAGTATCTCCTCGACAAGCAAGTCGAGCATTTGCTACGCAAAAAAACAAAAACAGGAGAAAGTATCCAACATCAGTCAGATTATCGGTAATGTTTGCTGGGTCTGCCATTTCACGAACGAAACTGGATCAGCTACTGTTTGTATCAATCTGCACTTTCGTAAATTCCGTCACTGTCACTGTGTCATTTTCTTCACCGCGATACACAGTTCATTGCGAAGAGCTTCCTCAGTAAATCGTTCAGATTCCACGTACGATTTGTTGTCAAAAAACAAACTCAAACAAAAGTTTCAAACTCATCATCCTCCATCTTGCTTGTCGAAGCACTGAAGTACTGTATCGATGTAAAAACAAAAGCAGAAAACTTCGACCAACAAATTCAGCGCATAAAAGACACGACGAGATAACGGAAGGAAAGAAGCCTCGTTCTGGCTCAAGTAAGTTACCGTTAAAAATACCGTTATTCGCATGCAAATACAAACGAGAATCGGGTCATTGATACACGTTTAGCGCTGGGGCAGTATCCCCATGCTGGTTGACAGAGGGAAAGAAGGGATGGACGCATAAATTCGCTGCTGGCGTGCTAAAGGCTAAGTAGTTTGCAATTCAAATAAACTAAGCTGTTCATTCATAACACAGTTTTGTCCTTGTATGTCTGTTTCAATAGTGTTTCTGTGGTGTTCAATCTTCAATGTCGTTTTTCTCAGTTCAGCCATTTTGCCTACGGTTACGTCTTGAGTTACGCGATTTCTCTGGCTGTAATTTAGCTAGAGCAATATTTTCTTTTGTAGTTTGTGCAGAATATAACATTCTAGGGGATTACGAAGGGATTTTGCTGAAATTTTATTATAGTCATATCCAGATTATTTCAAAAAATAATTTCGCAAGCGTTACCCTAAAGTTTGACAGTTGTAACAAAGAAGTGTTCCTAACTCCAAATATAAATATAATAAACAAGATCTGCTTCGTAATCCCCTAGAGCATACCCAGAAGGATAAAATAAAACAATAATTAGAAGTGTGACAATCACATCTGATGAAAATCCGTGTATCTCCTGTACTCCACTTTTGTCTGTATTTTGACTGTTTTTGTCGCGTAAAACAAAAACCAGCAACCGAAAATACAAAACATGACTATTGTTTGTCATCATTTGTTCATTTCTTTCATAAAATAACATTTAGACACAATAAAACATTCAAAATAAAAAAAAAGGTAGTGCACTGGCCCACCTCCCCTTAAGTTTTGAGTTTTAGCTTTGAAGTGCTTACCAATTACGAAAAATGATTAATTTTTTATTGGTATGTTCTCCAGGACTTGGGCTATTTTTAGACCGTCAACACAGACAGTACAGCGTTGCCAATCCCCGCGTTAATAAAATCGCTCACCTTCCACGTGCAAAACGTAGTGATATTGACACGCACAGATTAGTGTGGTAGCGTATTGTGCTAAGCAGGAAGGTGCGCTTTTCTGTATTCTTGTTTAACTTCGCAATTTCCAGGAAATATTTACTTTCACCTCGAGGCTGTTTTGTTTACATTTGACACAATCAAAACTACTTTGTAATACTGAAATAATTTTGTCTGTGTTCAAAAGCTACAGCCAATCGTTATTATATCCCCTTAGGTCAACTTATGAAACAATAGGAATTAATTAATAAACGCTATGTAAAGGGCAGCCTTTAATCAAAATATTTGTAATAGTGTGACAGGGGCTAAAAATGTATTTCCTGTCCTCTTCAACTTCCACACCACCACAAACAAAACTCTCACCATGCGCATACACACTTGTTGCAGGGATGTCTTCAGCTGCAGAACTGCTGGTCTCGGTCACAGCTGGGAGTGCCTCAGTCTTGAAGTCCTGCCCCGCATTGCATGTACACTCCTCTTTGCACTTGTCGGAGACCTCCATCACTGGGCTTGCTCCACCCTCCCCCACATCGTCTTTTTCACGCTTGATATCATTAGAACATGTACCCCAATCTTGTTCTGAAAATGAAGCTGTGTCTGCAATGGTTCCAAAATCAATTGGGATTTCTGACGCCCCTTGTTTCTGCCTAATAACGTCGCTTTGAGCACTGGACAATGTTGTTATTTCAGCTGCCTCTTGTTTCAGTATAACAACGTCGCTTTGAGCACTGGATGATGTTGGTATTTCAGCTGCTTCTTGTTTCTGTCTAACAATAACGCTGTGAGCACTGGACGATGTTGGTATTTCAGCTGCCTCTTGTTTCAGCCAAACAACGTCGCTGTGAGCACTGGATGATGTTGGTATTTCAGCTGCCTCTTGTTTCAGCCAAACAACGTCGCTGTCAGCACTGGATGATGTTGGTATTTCAGCTGCCTCTTGTTTCAGCCAAACAACGTCGCTGTCAGCACTGAACGATGTTGGTATTTCAGGTGCCTCTTGTTTCAGCCAAACAACGTCGCTGTCAGCACTGGACGATGTTGGTATTTCTGATGTACGCTCCTTCTGCACGCTGACTGTTTTGTCTGTCTTGAAATCTTCACCTGCTGGTGCTGTAACAGAAAATTCAAAAATCTTTTGTAAGTCTCGTGATGAAAATGTTTACGACAGCATTCCTGAAAGATAGAAATTCACAACTCCCAAAGACAGAAAGAAAAGAAGAGACGTTAACGCAAGACAGAAAAAGATGTCACTTAAAGGCACACAACTTCTCAGGAAAACAGTTCGGCTCACCATCTCAGATTTGGCAGGTCTTTGCATGGAATACGACCATCTGTCCACTTGGTCACATACCAGAAATGAACAGCGTGGGTAATCCCTGTGCATAGTGGACATAGCTGATGAATCCAATTAAATGTCGTAAATGCAACCACTTGCTTCTCAAGAAATCATTTTATTCAGTGGAACCCCCCTTTTAAGACCCTTCAATGATCTAAGAAAATCAGGTTTCCACTGTTTGTTTGTTTGCTTGCTTAACGTCCAGCCGACAACAAAGGGCCATATCAGGGCGGTGCTGCTTTGACATATAACGTGCGCCACACACAAGACAGAAGTCGCAGCACAGGCTTCATGTCTCACCCAGTCACATTATTCTGACACCGGACCAACCAGTCCTAGCACTAACCCCATAATGCCAGGCGGATCAGCCACTAGATTGCCAATTTTGAAGTCTTAGGTATGACCCGGCCGGGGTTCGAACCCACGACCTCCCGATCACGGGGTGGACGCCTTACCACTAGGCCAACCGTGCCGGTGGTTTCCACTGTACAGCAATTTCAACTCACCAGGGGCAGTGAGGAATTGTTAGTATGTAACCAAGTGAAGGGATGGTCTTATCCCATGTAAAGCATGACCTGATCTGAGATGCTGATCCAAACCATTTTCACAAGAAGGAGTGAGTCTTTAAAGTTATCTTCTTCCGTAGAGGACTGGGTTCTTGCGAACGTCTCAGAGTCCTGCGTTTACAGAGTCCCAGGCTTTATGCCGTATGTGGGCATACGTGCCTTGTCAAAAGAACTTCAGATGAGTTTACTCAAGTTACATACACACACCCTGCGACCACAGGAACATAGGCTTAGTGGTTTAAGGAATCGTGTGCAAAGGGGAATAACCACGTTTTATCTCTAACTCAAGAGGAAGAAAAGTCAGTTGCTTCCCTTAAAAGTGAGTTTGGGCAAAACTTGAATTTTTATGTTTGTTTGTTGTTGCCGCAGCCTCAACACTACCCCCACACATCTAGAAACGCGTATATCGCTATCTCATTCTTTGGACCACAAAAACCATGTAGTGGAAGTCTACTGTTATTCGGATTACAAAATAACAAAACAATTGCAGGTTTTGTCAGCATCAGTTTCTGCATTTTCATAAATTTGTAATTGTTCTTTTCATTACAAAACACAAACTGAAATGTATTATGCTTCTGATGATTTTTGACAATCTGTGGTGAATATAACACCTATATTTGGTTGGTTTGAAAATTTCATATTTCTGCTTGATTTAAAGCAGCAGACACTTTTTGACTTAAGTGAAATGAAGACCAAGAGACACAAGAAAGTTAAATCAAAACTGATGAAGTTGACTTTTTATTCATTAAACCCTGTGTGAACAAGTGTGTGTGTTTTCTCGACGAAAGAAACTTTTGTATTTGGGCAGGTAGCTTTTGACCTTGGCTGATTCATTTTGGTGAGTTATGATTGGGTATATTCACCTCACTTACGTTTTAAGCTAACCTACCAGGACAGTAATACAAATACATTTTTTGCAAAATTGCAGTGTTCAACTCCTTACAAAAAAAATCAATGAAACTTGATAATTTTCTTCATGAACAGAAGACTTTAAGCCCAAAGAGACCTGTGCAAGAAAATGCGAGAAACATTGTTCTTTTAACTAATAGTTTACGGGTAGAAAAATACTTTTTGGTCGTT
The DNA here is from genome assembly GCF_037325665.1 of Littorina saxatilis. Classification (NCBI taxonomy): domain Eukaryota; kingdom Metazoa; phylum Mollusca; class Gastropoda; order Littorinimorpha; family Littorinidae; genus Littorina; species Littorina saxatilis. Next base: position 45,327,319 of record NC_090260.1, on the reverse strand, counting down.
CGTTTTTAACATACCAAAATATTTTACGTCAAAAGTCATAAAAATTCTCCTGAAAACCTAGCAACTGTTGTGAATATAACCTCCACATCTAAAACCTGTATCAAGTAATCAATAACAATGTACATGATCACTCATCACTGTTCACACACACAACATGACGTTACACACTCACTGCTTGAAGTTGTCTCCACCACCACACTGTAAGCACTGGACGATGTTGGTATTTCTGTTGGACACTCCATCTGGATTCTCACTGCCTTGAAATCATGACCTGCAGGTGCTGAAACATAAATCTTTTGTAAGTCTTGTGATAAAATATTTACTTACCTTTTCTGAAGGTATAAAAGACAGCATTCCTGAAAGATAGAAATTCACAACTCCCCAAAACAGAAAGATTCTCTTCCTGAAAGAAAAGAAGAGAAAGACAGAAAGAAATGTCATTTGAAAAGTACACAACAGCTCGGCTCACAATCTCAGATTTGGCAGGTCTTTGCATGGAATACGACCATTTTTGTTTGTTTATTTGTTGCTTAACGTCCAGCCGACTACGCAGAGCCATATCAGGACGAGAAAGGGGGGGATGAAGGGGGCCACTTGTCAAGCGATTCCTGTTTACAAATGCACTAACCCATTACTTGTGTCCCAGCAGGCTTTAGTAAAACTAAATTAATACCTACTGGAAGATTACCAGTTTCCAGTATGTTAAAATAGGCTTAACCTATCTACTGCTGGACTTACATCAGAACACTAACAGATTAAACTATACATGAATCGCGAGACAAGCGGCAAGAGAAGAGATTTTTGGAAAAAATACAGGTGAATGAGCAAGAAGGCAGAAAAAGGAAAAGAATTCATGAAGAAAAAGAGAGCATGACAGGAAAGAGGAACCAAAAATCTACCTAACAGCAAACTAGAAAGCTCCTGCGGTTCCAAAAACAGGAGGGGCTTTTAATTTCATAACCGCAGTGCCCCACTGCGGGAAATACGACCATCTGTCCACTTGAATTAGGAAACAAAATAGAACATAAAACACAGTGATTTTACTTGTGAATTCAGAAATAACACCTATAAACCCATTTTTGAAGAAAAATATACATGAACTGACAATGGAAGGCTCGAACCGGCGACCTCGCGATCTCTAGCGCATTTCACTAACGACTAAGCTAAGAAGGCAAGCTGACTGTTGGGTGAAAACTAGGAAAGTCTAAGCATTTTTAGAACTAACACGTCACGCCACACTTTCACAGTGACGTTTCTTTACTTTGACGTAATAGATTGCATGAGATCAAGGTTCCAAACAAGCGTCTTCAATTTAGCTGCCTCGACTGCAGGACATTTTCAGTAAAATACACGTAAGTACAGTATGTAGGATAAACTTTCTTTCTTTCTTTATTTGGTGTTTAACGTCGTTTTCAACCACGAAGGTTATATCGCGACGGTGTAGGATAAACAGAATACTACATAGCTTGCTGTGTCGTACCAGATTTACACTCGTTGCTTTTTCAAATAGTGAACAGCTCGCTTTCGCTTTCAGTTCAATATTTAACAAGAAGGGCAAAGCCCATACGACTCACATGCTTGACCTCGACCTTTAGGGTAACTAAACCTAGCAATGACATACACTAAGAACTGCTTTACACATTTTTCCTACCAAAATACATGTGACCTTGACCCAAGGTCAAGGTCATCCAAGGTCATGCAACACAAAGCTGTTAATTCAAGACATAGGAAGTACAATGGTGCTTATTGGCTCTTTCTACCATGAGATATGGTCACTTTTAGTGGTTCACTACCTTATTTTGGTCACATTTCATAAGGGTCAAAGTGACCTTGACCATGATCATATGTGACCAAATGTGTCTCATGATGAAAGCATAACATGTGCCCCACATAATTTTTAAGTTTGAAACAGTTATCTTCCATAGTTCAGGGTCAAGGTCACTTCAAAATATGTATACAATCTAACTTTGAAGAGCTCCTGTGACCTTGACGCAAGGTAAACCAAACTGGTATCAAAAGATGGGGCTTACTTTGCCCTATATATCATATGTAGGTGAGGTATTCAATCTCAAAAACTTCAGAGAAAATGGGAAAAATGTGAAAAATAGCTGTTTTTTAGACAACATTTATGGCCCCTGCGACCTTGACGCAAGGTCAAGATGCTATGTATGCTTTTTGGGGCCTTGTCATCATACACCATCTTGCCAAATTTGGTACTGATACTTGATAGACTGAATAGTGTCCAAGAAATATCCAACGTTAAAGTTTTCCGGACGGACGGACGGACGGACGGACGACTCGGGTGAGTACATAGACTCACTTTTGCTTCGCATGTGAGTCAAAAAACAACTCGTGTAAATCTCGTACGACACAGCAACCCATGTAGTATTCTCTATTTATATGATAATGAGTTTCGATTAATTGGATAAAGATTCTTTTTTTTTTTAAAATTCTATAAATCGTTAAGTTGGCAGCATTTGGAATATGGTAATTAGGTATGGTCCCCATTTTTAAAACGGCAATCTATTGGCTTGCATAGAGTTGAAAGAGCGACACGCCTATTAAAGGATTTAAAAGAATTGACATATATATATTGAGAGACTGGAGGTGGAAAGGGAAAACTTTTTCAGCTTTGCTGATTATGACATATATATTGATAAGACCAGAAATGACATTGACAAGATTTATATTGAACATCCGTGGTGGACATTTTTCTTAACCCTTGAGCCTCACTTATAGTTAGTTTAAAAACACACACAACTTTTAACAGCCTCGAGTGTGATTCTCAGGGTTCGACACTAGCGGGGGGGGCGGGGGGCGGAACGCCCCAGAGTTTTGTGTTCCGCCCCAAACATTGCCGAAGCTTGGGGCCCACTCCGCCCCGGGATAAATTCCAACAATGACAAACCGAAAATTCTAATGCCAGAGCCAATCACTAAAAATCGCCAGTCAAAGTCGTCACTGAAATTTACGTTACGATCAATGCCGCAGTCAAGAAAAAAACACCATTGAAATCGTCGAAGAACAATGCTGCAAGGGAAATAACTCCCAGATTGCGCTCTTTAGCGTGAGAGATAAGTATCGCCTTCAAATGCCAAACGCAAAATGTGGCGACACATCCCTGGGGTAAAAAGACATGGAAATGAAGATGAAGAACAGGGTGGAGAGAAACGAAAAAAGGAGACCGATGCAGCCAAAAGCGCTTCATGTCGTAATTTCAATGTCAAATGGTTGAAAAAATTTCCCTGGCTTCAGTACGATGAATTTTTACTTTATTTGGTGTCTAACGTCGTTTTCAACCACAAAGGTTATATCGCGACGGAGTACGACGAAGAAAAACAGACAACTGAATGCACTGCCGCACGTGAATACTGAGAGTGGGCCCCAGATTTTTGTTTTCCGCCCCAGCAATTTCCATCTCTGGGGCCAGTGTGGCCCCAGGCCAAATAAGTTAGTGTCGACCCCTGTTCTTATCTTTGTAACGACCGCACCATATTCCCTTGTCCCGGATTCTCTGTAAGATAAGTTTGTCATGAGAGAGAGAGAGAGAGAGAGAGAGAGAGAGAGAGAGAGAGAGAGAGAGAGAGAAAGAGAGAGACAACATGTAAATATTGTGCAGCAAAGGGAAGCTACCCACGGGAAAATAATCATCGAATATCCTGTTATTAACCAATGAGCGCTGGTAAGCATATTCGGTGCGGATAGAAAATTTGTTGCCAAGTGGCATAGCGGCTCGCAAACGAAGATTCGTCCAAATGATGGTTAAAAACAACCTGCAGCGGACTAAAGCTGGAAACTAAAGGCACATATGGTTGCCACTCCCAAAAAATGAAAAACCTGAAAGTATGTGCCCCTGCTGGGGGGTACGGGACGTTGAAAATTTTACAATCTGAGAGCCATTATTTGGCCTTCCCTGCAAATTATTTACACAAAACAGCAAAAATTATATCCTCCTTCAAAGCAATTGATAACAGCACAACAAAGAATTAATCAACAGACAAATTATGCCTCATGAACACTAAAGAAAAAGTCATACCTGAAGTCCAAGGAAATTGTTTCCAATCAAAAAGTTTCCAGTTCTGGGATGTAGGGTTTACCTCACTCTCAGCTCGAGAAACAAAACTTGTTGCATGAATCCAATGTGAACTTTAACTACCTAACCTTGTCACCACACACCATGACATGTTAATTCCAAGAATAATAAACTGAAACACAGTAATGAAGTTGGTAGACAGAACAGATTTCAAGTCCAAAAACTAAGCCATATATGTATGTAGTTGGTGATACAGATAGTCCTCCAAAATGACACTGACAGAAAAAGTGTAGATCTTGAACAATGCAGAACTTCAGAAGTCCAGGAAAAATGTATCAAAAAAAGTATCAACAAGTTTTCAGTTCTGGGATCCCGGATGTCACTCATCATTGATCAAGAAAACAAAAAATCGAGAGTTGCTTGTGTCCTTTTTTTGGGGTACAACAGTCTTCTTTTTGCTGAGAGAAGAACTTGCAGGAGTTGAGCTTGCAGAACCATGTCACCCCAAGACCCACAGATGACTTGGAAGTTACAGGAATATTTTCACAAGTTGAGCGCACCTGCAAACTCTTCTTGTGGGTCTCTTAGTTGATTAGCATGCAGAAGTAGTGCTTTCTATCCGCTGCTCCCGTATTTGATAGGTTTGGAGCAAATGATGCAGAACCTCGTACCAGTCACATCAATCTTCTTCAGCCAAGTTCGATGCTCTGTGTTTGTGTCATTCTTCTCTGCTAGCCATTCCCACTTCCACTTGTTTTTGTATGCCCGCCTCCAGTTTCTCAAGCTTAGATGGATCGTCATCTTCACTGATGTACGGCATGTTGAAGCGAAATTTGCAACGGTTTTCACAACAAACTTTCTCGCATCGACAAATCGCATACACCTACAAAAATGGCGGCTTTAGCAATGCCCAGATTCTCTCCTCCCACCAAAAGAGCTTCAAAACTCGGATCGGAATCTCTGGTCAAAATTCAACCAAGCGAAACGAACCACGATTTTTTTCTGATTTTTTTTTTCGCAACAAAATTCAAAAACCCGGAATTTCTGCTGTGGACATTTTTAAAAACCGGATTTCCGGCTCCAGTTCAAACAATCATTCAACTGTATTTATTTGACCTTACACAGACTGTAGGAAGAGGCAAACCGTCTTGAACAATATTTTTCCCCAGGAAGCGACTCCAAGAACACAGAAGACTCGAAGGTGAGTGACAGACCTTGTACTGTTGTAGTCTTTCTGTGATAGTAGTAGTCCAGTGGACGATACCTTCCGCCTGTGACCGGACGCGACAGTCCTCCGCGAATCTATCAAAACTAGGAATACAGAGTTATCTCCCATATGTTTTTCGCGAGCTGACTTGTAACCTTGACAATACTACAAGAGTCGTATTGCCAAATCTCTGAAGGGATGGGTGAGGTAGTGCGTTTACGATTATTTAAAAACTTTCAAAAATAACAAACAAATCGTTCACAACTCACACAATATTGTAAAGCAAAAAAAAAAGTGTTCCAATTTTATTTATCGGCGAAATCAAAAATAATATTCATCAATCCAAATCAATGTAAAGTACAAAACTCAAAAAATAGTCTTTCACAACTTCAATAACTTCTCTTTTACAGTCTACAAAATCCATTTTCTAACCTCAAAACAAAATACGCAAACAGAGATGAAACCAAAGCTTTTTCAGTCAATGGGCCAGTTCAAGCATAATAAAAAACGTTACCCCCTCCTGAAAATGAAACAAAACAATATTTCTCTCTCTCTCTCATTTCTCATTACTTTATTGTCCCATCGCTGGGAAATTCGGGTCGCTTCCTCCCAGTGGAAAGCTAGCAGCAACGGAGTCGCGCTACCCAGGTGTCTGCGTGTTTAGGTGTATTCAGCCACCTGCACTTATGGCAGAATGACCAAGGTCTTTTACGTGCCATTGTGATGACACGGGGGTGGGACATGGCTTCCGTCTCTGGGTCTGCACATAAAGTTGACCCGTGTCTGTCCCGGCCCGAATTCGAACCTGCGACCTTTCGATCACAAGTCCAGTGCTCTACCAACTGAGCTACCGGTATAAGTATACATCTCAAAAATAATAATAATAATAATTTCCGTTTCATTCAGAACACTCTTTTTTATATAGTTGTCACAATAACATACATATAAAACAAACGACAAAAACAACATAAGACAATAAGAACATAGGGCGAGAATACAAATACAAAACAAGACAAACTCTTCTTATGACACAAACTTGAGCGCTTTAGAAAACTGAAAAGTATATCATGTAACGCACGACATAGGAATCAACATTAATAAGAAAATGTTCAATCACCATCTATGATAACAACTTTCTTATAAACATGGACAAGAAGTTATGTTTTGAGTTGCTATGACCAAGTGCAAACAAAGTCAAGTCAAAACGTCACTACGCCCACTAGTGATGAATTAAAATACACTACTCACAGAAGAATCAAAGCATTCAATACCTTAAGTTCTTCTTTGACATGACTAAAATACATTTCAGCCATATCTTACTCAACCATACTGTCCACAGTGTCGCAAAAGATAACTGTGCCCGCATTGATTAACACACATGTGATTCCTCTCACATCACAACAGTCCTATTAGTCCCACTCCCAACTCCATCAATCAAACTCAAAGTGTTCTACTCTTCAACATGTCTTTTCTCCCATCACAACAAAGCGACAATTACAAATAATAAACAACAGAGAAACTTGACACCAAGTACAAACATAACATTGTTAAACAGTCATAAGTATAATTAGTATTCCACTATTCCAAGATGCAGTTGCATATCAGAAGGTAAACAATTAATTTCTATCTTGGAAATTACAGGAAGTCCCTGACCAAGTCTGGCATGCCAGGAGGCTGAGTCATACTCAAAAGAGCGGGAAACACAACCTTGACAAAATGTTATGATTATAAAGACATTTAAGCCTCAATCTTAAATGTTGTTATGTCGGGCGAACGACGTACTCCTGTATGCTGAATTGGTTTTATTCCTATTCAGCAGGCTACTGTGTCAGCATTTTGGGTTATTCTCAAACAGCTTGGTCGGGAGACAAAACACCCTGGATGATAGACCAGCACCGAAATTGTGGCGCAATTTCTAGCTCCAGTTTTCTTCAATTTTCTAGCTATACTAGTCACCTTGGTTTTGCTCGACCTACAACAGTAGCATAGCAGTTTCAATTTAAAAGCAATTCACTTTTTACATCGATTCGACGAGGAGAACGAAGTTTTGGTAGTGTCTGACGAGTCACATCGGAGTCGAGGGAAAGACAAAGGAAAACCGCGGAACCGGTGTCACGGCGTGAGTTTACACTGTCCTGAGTTTACGCAGTGGCCCCAATGCGCGTGCGTCGAAATATGCGTCACTTCCGCCATCGTGAATTTGCCGAACTCGAAGCCGGTTGTTTTCACTTTGAGTAAGGAAGGTGTCAATCACGTTTTTAGTGATCATAACCCGCACGATGGAACAGTTCGCTGATCAGATGCTTTCTTTGAAACATTTTCTCCGAAATCACACGCACCGAGGCAGAAACAAAATACAAACAAAAATACAGAACAGAAGAAAACAGAACACAACCCCACCCAAAAACACCCACCACACTGGGGCGCATGCGGCGACTCTGGGAACCAAGGATGAGAGAGAGTAAACGTTCATTCAAGTTGTAAACACAAACATGAAAAAGGTGACTAAAACAATCTCTACGAGGGAGCATATAATTACTATAAATATTCCATTGTAACAAACACAAAACCATCGATTCCCACTATTCTAAAATTCAAATCTAATCTAAATTTGTTGAGAAAAAAATCTACACCTTTTCTTCCAACACTCGCAGACCACTGACAAACACAAACCCATCGATTTCCCACTGAATTCTTTGATACAGTGGCGAACGCGATCGGCGAAACAAAGACGGTCACCGTGGCAACCTCAAAAATGCTTTGGTAAATTCACATCATCATAAACTCACGACGCTGTAGGCGTCGTGAATTTGGTCAGGAAGTGACGTATATTTCGACGCATGCGCATTGGGGCCACAGCGTAAACTCAGGACAGTGTAAACTCACGACGTGACACCGGCCCGGATTCGAACCAGCGACCTCTCGATCACAAGTCCAGTGCTCTACCCCCTGAGCTACCCGGGCCCCCAAGTCTTGAGTATATGGCCATGGCTCAGATTTGGTGTCGAAAATTGTGACACAAAGTGATTTACTGAAAATATGACTTGCATAGGGCATAGCTCAATGAGACAACGATAACATTTCAAACAATACAAGTTTCAGAGAAATCGGACTATAATTGGGCATATAGTGCACAAAAGAGTGCGAATGTGCTGTTCATAACACTTACACCATGTCACACAATTAAAGTGCTGATTTAAAGAAAACAGATGACACAGCATGAAAAATAAAAGTTGTACTGGGTAAGAAACCCTCAAATGAAACAGCCTGTATAGTACCGGAACAAAGTTCAAGACACAAACTTAGAGATTGTGAAGTCTAATTTGTTTGTTTGTTTATTTGTTGCTTAACGTCCAGCCGACTACGTAGAGCCATATCAGGACGAGGAAGGGGGGGATGAAGGGGGCCACTTGTCAAGCGATTCCTGTTTACAAATGCACTAACCCATTACTTGTGTCCCAGCAGGCTTTAGTAAAACTAAATTAATACCTACTGGAAGATTACCAGTTTCCAGTATGTTAAAATAGGCTTAACCTATCTACTGCTGGACTTACATCAGAACACTAACAGATTAAACTATACATGAATCGCGAGACAAGCGGCAAGAGAAGAGATTTTTGGAAAAAATACAGGTGAATGAGCAAGAAGGCAGAAAAAAGAAAAGAATTCATGAAGAAAAAGAGAGCATGACAGGAAAGAGGAACCAAAAATCTACCTAACAGCAAACTAGAAAGCTCCTTAGGTTCCAAAAACAGGAGGGGCTTTTAATTTCATAACCGCAGTGCCCCACTGCGGGATGTGAAGTCTAATTATGCAGTTCATAACCTTACAACAATGTGAGGGTACTCAGATAATTAAGACTAAAACTCAATGTTCTTCTGAGCAAATAAAAAGGGAATTGGTATAAAGCAAGCCACAAATGTAAGTAAAAATATTTCTGATGGGTACCACATGCAAATCTAGGTACAAAAGTCTCATTAAGCCTGATGTAACGAATATTGTGAATTTTTAAGCACAAAAACAGGAAAAACTGACAAAAGCCGGACATCAGATAGTGAGAAAACTGAAATATTAAGTCAACTGACAGAAAAAATCATGTTGTCAACAACCAGTCAAAAATCAAGTTAAAAACTTAAACACAGGCTGAAAAATAAGTTACTACCTTTTTTTGTTCATAACTTTACACCGTGACATTGGTATATTTTGCTTCTAGCAGCTAAATGGTGCAGAACTTGGATACATTACACATGTCCAAAAGACATGCACTCAAGAGAGATAACAATAATCCAATTGAATATTTTGTAATTTTAAGTGCGAAGCTATCATTCTAAAAAACGATGAAGGAGTTCATAACTTTACAACAATCATGCTGAAAAATCTGATCAAAGACGACTCTCATGGCTGAAAATTCATTTACTAACTTCAGATACAAGCTAATTAGGTTTATGGAGTAAAAATATTGTGAATTACTCGAATTACACATTATAGACAGAAACATTGGCATCGATATGGTGCATGTTCATAACATTACACGACAAAGACGAACGTAGTCAAAGACCAGTCTGTCACTTTAAAAACAAAATGTAAACACAATGGGTAAATATGGCATAAGAACTACATGGTAAGACAAAAAGGAATAAAGAAAAGCCAATACCAAGAAATTTAGTTTGACAGTTCATAACTTTACAGCAAGTTCTAACATTAACGGTCAGATTGCTATGTAAGGTTATGAACATACATTTCTATCACAAACATTAAATGTGCTTATTCTCCTGGACCACACGAGGCAAACTACAGTATCATGGGTGAAAGCTATGAAAATCAAATTGACTGAAAATTTTTTGAGGCAGGGGTCCAGGGGCCGCCTAGGCCCTGGCGGGGTACGGGGCAGAGCCCCGTTAGGGGGTCCAGGGGGGCAACGCCCCCCGGCCGAAAACGAATTTTTGCATTATACATTGTGATTTTGTGGCCTTTCCTGGCAAAAAAATACACTTTTTGTCACTATCATGCAGGTCAAAAAAATACCTTCAGATTCTAATGATATGGTAAAAAGGGTAAACAAAATCAAAACAATTCACAGAAGTAATCATTTTTCTTTTGTATCTTTTCACACTTGCATCTTCCAACACAACGACACAATTGATAACAATTAACATTGACAACAGCCAATTACTAAATGAAATAGAAACTGAACAACTGAACAACTGAAATAAAAGTTCGAAATATTTAATTATAAGAAGCAAACATTGCCAGACAGGCATTGAAATAAATGATGAAACAGAATGTCACACATGCAAACAGCATGATGTAGCACTGCACAAAGTAGCAACTTAAAGCAGTAGCATCTCTTATAGTGCAAAGTTCTCAAGGAAAAGCACTTGAGTTTCAAGCACCAAACTTATCACACACAGTTTTAGTTTCATGAACTCCAACCAGTCCCATCGCCATTTGTTGGCTAGACCAGCATCAATAAGATCTGTCCATGCGTTTTCCGTCAAAACCGGTATCTTTGTTGCAGAAATCGTGTCACCACTTCGTAATGCCTGCCAAAACGCGAGAACTTTTTTTTTATCGTGATGCAGAGCGAATCCGAAAGCGAAGAAACCTCACCTACGGGGTTTACCGCATAGCAGTTCGAAAATGCGTTCCGCTTAAAAATAAAAAAAAATAAAAAAAATATTTTTTTTAATTTTTTTTTTTTTAATAAAAATTGCGGATTGACGGAATTTCCGTCAGACTTATTTTCAGATTGACGGATTTCAGTCAATTGACGGGCTACTTTCACCCATGCAGTATCCTAAGCCATATGTTTCTTTCTGAATATATGAACATAGTGTTAACAAAAAGAGTTTGGTCGTTGTTCATAACTTAACACAAATTACACAGCAGACCTTTGGTGTAAAGTTATGAACTGTGCCAGTAAACACAATCTGCAGAACATTTTGCTCCAGTGAAAATCAGATTAGTACCAGCTGTACACATCTAAGACTTATTAACCTTTGATTCCCTTTCTGAATCTTAAATGACAATACAGTCCTTTACTTGAGGACCCACATGTATCAAACACTAATTTTGTGGGGAAAAGTTATGAACAACGTTAGCATACGACTTGGTCAATGTTGATCAAAATGAAAATGTGCCAGAAAGTTTATTTCTATAAAACCATTGTTGTAAACATGCACTTTGTGATTATGTCTTTGATACTTCCTTAACAATTTTTGAAAAAATGCATGTTCATAACTTTACACAAAATTAAGTAGAAAATTGTGTGTTTTGACACCTTGGAAGATGTTGATTCAAGATGTCACATGTTACTTGAACCCACACAACTTATTTATCTATCACAGTAAGTCAATGACCACTGCAAAGGGAAAAATCCACAAAATACAAGGAAAAAACCAGTGAGCATTGCAGTTCATAACTCTGTCTGAAAATCTTACGACACAACTTGTTCGCTTATTTTCTCAAGGTATTCCTTCGTCATCTTAAATTTTTCCGGCTGTTAAACCCAAAAGGCTCCCTAAATGTAGTGTTCAGATGCTCAAATGATGGATAGAACAGTACTGGTTGGCAATTGTCTGATTAAAAAATGCTGTTCATAACACAGTATTCTTACGACAAAATGGCAAGTTCATCAATTTGGCTCTGTTTAGCAACAAACCATAACACAAATCAGGAATTTTTAAGTTGCAAAAGACTCTCAACAGTGGTCTGATCACAAATATGAAATTCAACAAGGTGGCAGTAGTTTTGATTACTGACAGCAAGCCAGCATTTATTTGCAAGAGTTCTTACGACAAATAGTTATGAACATCACACTGGTGTTTCCGGCCACAATACTCGTCACACAAATGAATGTTTTTGAAAAGAAGGTATGCAATGAATTCTGCAGACTTTTCTGAGTTAAAACAAATTAGTTTTCACCTTTGTTCCCCTCACAATCAGACATAAATTTGATTCAAATATATATACCCTCTGTTAAAACGTCACAAAAAACTGCCGAAAACGTGGTATATATTTTCCAGAAATTGCATCATAATTACACAAAAATACCTAACTGGTATTTTTTTCAATTGGGAAAAGAAACCTTAACATGTGTCAGATGGAACTAACATGGTTTTGTTCTCCAAGTGCATCTCTGTTAACAACAATTAGTTAACAAGGACGCCAAGTTGGCGAAAAATGGCTTCGACACCATTTCTGAGCCATGGCCATATGTCGAGGGGGAAATATGTACACAGGCGAAAGATGAAATCGTGACACCGGCTGCCGTCCTACCTGTATTGTAGCCGCATGTGCGTTTTACCAGAGATCTGTAGCTGGAGGCTCGTCACGGATGTTCTCCTTTTCCGCACCACGTGTCGTTTTATCTTACGGTTCCCCAAAAAGTGTGTCAACTTAGCGAAAGTTTCAGTGATTAGGGCTTTCTCAATGGCTGAAAGGTTCAGTGACTGTAGTTTTCTCAATGGCTAAATAGCTTGCCTTTATGGCACACGTTTGCACTGCTGTTCGAAAGCTGCATTGATCCCGGAAACAACATAGTAGTGACCTCCCCTCTACTGAAGTGTCTTTTTAGTGCAATTGTAACTAATGATGGAAACCTTAGCCATAAACGGCGGCCGTTCTCTTTTTATTTCTGGCGGAGATACGAAATCTGAATGGATATCTCCGAGGAATTGTGCTTCCCAAACTTTTTATTTTTTATTTTATCTTTTATGCATGCATTCATTTTTTCAAGCCCTTACACTTTTTGATGTGTTATTGGGAACTTTTACGCTGTGCATTTCTGTGGACTGCTTTCAGAAAGTAGAAGAAAACAACAAAGTCTGCTTTCAGTCATTTATTAAAAAGCATCTTGAAAATAACCTATAGCTAGCGATAACATATTCAAAAATCACATCAAACAGTCTCCACTGATTACGCACAAATTAATAACTTCATTTATGTGTTTATGTTTTTACCTGGTTTCCATAATTTTACAGACCAAACAAGTCAAACTTACTGGGCAACAGTTAACAGGGTCAGATTTAGTGCTCTTTACAAACATTGCAACCACATCAGCACTCTTCGAGTCATTTGTTAGTTCACGTTCTTCAAGGGACTTGCTATAGAGCAAGCAGAGAGGTTCTGACACACACACATACTGTCATACATCTCAGCACTCTTCTAAGCATTTGATAGTACATCTTCTTCAAGGGACTCGTTAAAAAGCAAGAAGAGAGGTTCTGTCACAATGTCTCTTAATTCATTTAACATCCGTGGTGGACATTTTTTTCAACCCTTGAGCCTCACTTATAGTTAGTTTTTTTTTAATTTACTTTTAACAGCCTCGAGTGTGATTCTGATCTTTGTAACGACCGCACCATATTCCCTTGTCCCGGATTCTCTGTGAGATAAGTTTGTCATGAGAGAGAGAAAGAGAGAGAGAGAGAGAGAGAGAGAGAGAGAGAGAGAGAGAGAGAGAGAGAGAGAGAGAGAGAAAGATACATATATATATAGAGAGAGAGATAGAGAGAGAGGGAGAGGGGAGAGAGAGAGAGAGACACACACACACACACACACACACACACACACTCACACACACGACGCACACACACATTCACGCGCGCGCACTTCAGTTTAAACCAAGACCCTGTTTTTCCCGAGCCGGCGAAATTTCAAACGTTAAACGGTCACTGTGCTTATCAATTCAAGGTGCACGCAGTACCTAGGGCGTTCATTCATGCCTTAGGCATCTATCCTCTTGAAATTGTATCAAATTTCATTGACATTTCAGTCTTGCAAGGAGTCAAAAACTGCAATTTGTTTACGAATCAATGTTCATAATTGTACGAGCAGGACAGCGTAAGCCTCGATCAGACTCCGCACGTGAACTATCTTACTACGCCAAAAGCCTACAGGGAAGTCTAGTTGTCTCGACGAAAGAGAAGATTATTTCTATCTGGTTAAGTTCATATGCCAATACATTGTGTTTGACTACGAATAAAAATGGTGAAACACGGTATTTGATTCCATTTTGGCATACCCCACACAGCCTTTAGCCCGTGAATGTGATCACGAGAAATGTTGATTGTGCAGACCTGGGAAACCCTGTTTTGCACTTGGAGTACTCTCAAGCAAACCATCCTGAACTCAGGTCAAAATGAGTTCGGCTCATTCTCTCCCTGACCGGACGCGACAGGATAATACATTACAAAAAGCTCTAAATATGTTAAAAAAAAATCGGTTTCCTTCAAGGCATCCTGTCAGGGAGAGAATGAGCCGAACTCATTTTGACCTGACTGAGTTCAGGATGCAAGCAAACTTGATGTATTTTCAGAAAAATGAGCATCTCCACACAGCGTTTGAACATCCATGATTCGAACATGCATTACATGCGTCTGTTGCACCGTTAATTAAGTTTACCAATACATTTAAAACAAATGATTCTTTCAATGTTTACTGACAAAAAATGTAATCATGTGTCAAAATACTGGATCAGCTTCGGGATGCGCTTGTGAAGAAAAGTAGTCTAGTATGTGTGTGATATAATTTGCTGACCATCAGATCTATGTTTATTGCATTTCATGTTTTAATTTGTTGTCTTTTATTTTTACCAGCGACTGCGATTTCTGTTACGTTATACAATTGCACGGTGTTCGTGTGTGTGCGCGCAGTGCGTGCGACGGTGTGTGTGTACCTGTATGTGTGTGTGTGTGTGTGTGTGTGTGTGTGTGTGTGTGTGGGTGTGTGTGTGACTTGAGGCGAGGAAGCTGTGAGTGTATACTGCTAGTTTTCGTTAATGTAATTTTAAACTTATGCTGTCCAGTGTTGTTTTTAAATTAATTTTGTTGATCAGTTTGTATAAATGATGCGTGTGTTGGTGTATATGGCTGGATTGAAATGTTTCTTAACCGCAACGTCATCACAAATTCCCAACCTTGGGCAATTAAAGATTCTGTAGTAATTTTTCTCGTCGTGTTTTTCCCCACTGACCGCAACTGCTCGTCTTCTAGACAACTAAGCGTACACAATACGGTAATGACATGCGAACTGACAAACCGACAAGTTTCATTTGGCGGGCAACACTAAAGGCATGTGTAGTAATCTGTGGGATAGTCGTGTAAATGCTTTAACTGTTTATAATCTTATTTGCGACAAAAAGACAAATCGCTCTGGTGCTGGGGTGAAAGGGATATTGAATGACAGAAAAATAGTTGTCTTAGAACAACATGTTGATTTTGATTTGTTTCAGAATTGTGACAAGCCAGTACATGTAGTAAGATGGAACTTGGAAGACCTGAAGTCTTAAAAGGGTGCTGTATGTGTCTTCCAGTGGCGGGTGTGTGTGAACTGCTGTGTGTAAGAATATGTGTGTGTGTGTGTGTGTGTGTGTGTGTGAGCGAGCGAGCGAGAGAGAGAGAGAGATCAGAGACAGAGACAGAGGAGAGAGGAGAGAGAGCTGGAATATTTATATAAGTGGGAAAATGTTGGACAAAAAGCATATATATATACCGTAAAATCCCTAGCATAAGCCCACCATCTAGCAAACGCCCACCCCCCACTTTGGGCCAAAAGTTGTGCACAGGGGTAACTACCTAGCAAACGCCCACCCTGCTTTTTTCAAAGAGACTATTGGCCCACTTTCACTAGGATTTGTGCAGACTGTTCTAAAGGTCATCTTTTTCCCCTTCTTGACCTTTTCGTGTTTCTCTTTTTTCTTATTCTTTGTCCCCTCTCCTCACTCCCACCCATCGTTCATGTTTTTTCGAGTTTCTCTTCTCTTTTTTTTCCTAAGTTTGTGGGTTTTTCTTTCTCAGAAAGATTGGGCCTTTTGAAGACAAAATCCAAGTTCAGTTAACGTTTCATTTTCAAAGACGATCGTGTAATTTCTTCCCTGTACAGAAAGAAAGGGCTTCATTGGTGTTGACATTTCGACATTTCATCAAGTTTCTTTTTCCCGGAATTGTGTTGTTATTGTTTGTCCTTGCAAAGGTCTGGCGATTTTCTTTTTACTTTATAAATATGAATGACTATGCTCGGGTTGTGTTCAGAAGAGCCAGTCCTTTTCTCTCTCTCTCTCTCTCTCTCTCTCTCTCTCTCTCTCTCTCTCTCTCTCTCCCTCTTTCTCTCTCTCTCTCTCTCTCTCATGGTTGGCCTTCTTTGCCTCAAAGTCCTTTTTCTTTCTTTTTTCCTTCACTTCTACTCACACGACCTAACTTACATGCTTTCGGGGTTTGTATTCACTCAATTACACGGTTGAGCACAAAACTTACTTTGTGCAAAGGGGTCTATCCCTAGCAAACGCCCACCCCCCAATTTTGCCCCAAATCTGTGCACAGGGGGGGTGGGCTTATGCTAGGGATTTTACGGTACAACACTGTGATGTGGGTTTTTTTCTGAAAGGTTTGTATTGAACAAATATAATATATAATTTGCTTGTATGGTTTACTGGTATCACAACTGACATTCATTATTATAATCTTTATAATCACATGTAGCCAGGACAAATCAATAAATGCATCCTGCATTTACAACTTCCTTAGTTGTTATTTATGATGTTAAGTTTGTCTTTGTTTCTCTTCTCTGCGGAGTATAAACAGAAAAAAGTACACATTTGATATTTCACAAAAACAACAGAGAACAGTATCTGGGTGTTACATGTACTTCATATTTATTGAAAAGCACAAAGCAAAATAATTCTCCACTCTCACTTCTTAACAACACACACACACACACACACAGAAAAGCAGCAGCCCGTGGGCAGTGGTCAATAAGTAGTGTTGTGTACTCTAATGTCTTTTGCCACCTTGCCGAGTCTTTCGACATCAAGCTTGGGTATGGCAATGCTTCCTGGCTACCTTCTCCAGTGTTACTGAGCGTAATGCCCTCATGCAAACATCTGCTGAGTCGCCATAAGACAGTTGCTAGCAGAATAAGCACTGTCATTCACAGAAAATCCGCACTTTGTTGGAAGTCGTGAAGTCACTCTGTCTAGGATAACTCCAGCGTAAAGCACCTCGACATCTGCTGAGTCACCACAAGACAGTTGCTAACAGAGTAAGCACCGTCATGCACAGAAAGGTCCGCACTTGGTTGGAAGTCGTGAAGTCACTTTAGTAGCTCCCTGTCCAACCGTCTCGCCTCCTGGAGAGAAAACAGAAAAGAAGAGACATTAAACTGACTTTAGAAACATCAAGAGTGGTGTAATCTATATATATACACGGCTTGTGTCTGTGTGTGTGTGTGTGTTCGCGATGCACGGCCAAAGTTCTCGATGCATCTGCTTCAAATTTGGTGGGCATATTCAGGTAGACCCCGGACACAACCTGGTCAATGAGAATTTTCAACACGTGCTCTCAGCGCGCAGCGCTGAACCGATTTTGGTTTTTCTGTTCATCTTCCCCGATCCATTCCCAGTAACTCTTCCTTATCTTCTCCAGTGTTTTGCGCGTTTATCTCCCTTACTTTGTGTGGCGTCAATCCATATTCCCGTTACTATTTTTAGAAGGTCACTGTCCACAACGCTTTCATCCATATTCCCGTTACTATTTTTAGAAGGTCACTGTTCACAACGCTTTCTTCCCGGCAAAGCCGGGTACCCGGCGAAGCCGGCGTACGGTGCGTCACTCACCCGGCGAAGCCGGGTATTCGGCTCTACTTCTTCCCGGCGAAGTGGGTATTCATCTAGTACAAATATATATATATATATTTAAACTGCATGCACAGTCATGTTGTTCCCAGACAAAAAGGACAACAGGTCAGTTGAATGAGACTGACAATGTGTACAGGTCTTAATGACCTGGCTACGAAAAAAAAGTCCATCCAGAAGAGCTCGTTCATTGCAAACATATCCGACAGTTGGATAAGTCAGAATCAAAAAGAAATTTCGATTTGGAACTATTCTATCACGATATCTGAAGTCAGAATCAAAAGGAAATTTTGATTTGGAACTATTCTATCACGATATCTGAAGTCAGAATCAAAAAGAAATTTCGATTTGGAACTATTCTATCACGATATCTGAAGTCAGAATCAAAAGGAAATTTTGATTTGGAACTATTCTATCACGATATCTGAAGTCAGAATCAAAAAGAAATTTTGATTTGGAACTATTCTATCACGATATCTGAAGTCAGAATCAAAAAGAAATTTCGATTTGGAACTATTCTATCACAATATCTGAAGTCAGAATCAAAAAGAAATTTCGATTTGGAACTATTCTATCACAATATCTGAAGTCAGAATCAAAACGAAATTTTGATTTGGAACTGTTCTACATGTACCCCAAGATCTAAAGTCAGAATCAAAATGACAATCTGATCCCTTCATTAAGCATTCAATGAGAATAATTCAGACCTCATTCCGTCGCGCCCGTTTGCGACTCCTCATGTCTTCGTCATCGTCAAGCAGCTCCGCCATCTTGGCTTTGTACCTGCACAGGTGTACATGTTGTGCAGGTTAAAGTTCAGTAACACACAAGAGGAATAAGTACAGGTTAATTCAACTTTCTAAAACTCTGGTAAACCATAAGTTAGCGGTACAACAACAACAACAACAAAAAAACGGGGTTAAAGCAACTTTTAACCAACTGAAAACAACTGAGGTAAACACATTTTTTTTTTAAGTTAGCAGTACATGTACCTGAATTCTGTTCTGCACAAACCATCATCCCTTCACTGGCCAGGCGTTAAGATGGGACCGGACCATCCCTTCACTTGGTCACATAACCGGCACGGTTGGCCTAGTGGTAAGGCCCGTGATCGGGAGGTCGTGGGTTCGAACCCCGGCCGGGTCATACCTAAGACTTTAAAATTGGCAATCTAGTGGCTGCTCCGCCTGGCGTCTGGCATTATGGGGTTAGTGCTAGGACCGGTTGGTCCGGTGTCAGAATAATGTGACTGGGTGAGACATGAAGTCTGTGCTGCGACTTCTGTCTTGTGTGTGGCGCACGTTATGTCAAAGCAGCACCTCCCTGATATGGCCCTTCGTGGTCGGCTGGGCGTTAAGCAAACAAACAAACAAACAAACACACTTGGTCACATACCAAACATCAACATCCTTACTTCTCCCTGCGAAGTGTGGGATTTTTTTTGTCTAAGGTTTTCTGTGTAACTGTGAAAACATCAAGAAAAGTGCGAGAGCACTCCAGGTAAAATTAGTACAACTTCTTTGAAAATCAGGACTAATTTTAGAGGAGGCTTTAACAAGTCTACTGAAACTCTTAAAGCATATACAGCCTTTAAGTGCAACAGGAAAATAACCTGTAAAGTTAAACAAAAAAAACAAACAAGAAGGGCAAAGCCCATACGACTCACATGCTTTACACATTTTTCCTACCAAAATACATGTGACCTTGACCCAAGGTCAAGGTCATCCAAGGTCATGCAACACAAAGCTGTTAATTCAAGACATAGGAAGTACAATGGTGCTTATTGGCTCTTTCTACCATGAGATATGGTCACTTTTAGTGGTTCAGTACCTTATTTTGGTCACATTTCATAAGGGTCAAAGTGACCTTGACCTTGATCATATGTGACCAAATGTGTCTCATGATGAAAGCATAACATGTGCCCCACATAATTTTTAAGTTTGAAACAGTTATCTTCCATAGTTCAGGGTCAAGGTCACTTCAAAATATGTATACAATCCAACTTTAAAGAGCTCCTGTGACCTTGACCTTGAAGCAAGGTAAACCAAACTGGTATCAAAAGATGGGGCTTACTTTGCCCTATATATCATATATAGGTGAGGTATTGAATCTCAAAAACTTCAGAGAAAATGGGAAAAATGTGAAAAATAGCTGTTTTTTAGGCAACATTTATGGCCCCTGCGACCTTGACCTTGAAGCAAGGTCAAGATGCTATGTATGTTTTTTGGGGCCTTGTCATCATACACCATCTTGCCAAATTTGGTACTGATAGACTGAATAGTGTCCAAGAAATATCCAACGTTAAAGTTTTCCGGACGGACGGACGACTCGGGTGAGTACATAGACTCACTTTTGCTTCGCATGTGAGTCAAAAAACAAACAAAACAAAAAAATGTATGTGGAGAAATGGTTTGGCATTTTTGGTTGCGTCTCAAGAAAGTTGTTTTGTACCGATCCAAAGAAAAAATGTGTAACTAAATTGAATACCCATAATGCAAAGTCACTTCCATCTGCTACAATTAACAAGAGACAACGCTTTTAATCAGCTCTGACATTAACCTCCACAACCCCCGACTTCCACCCATGTGTTGTGTTGTTTCGTTCCACTGTGAACAGGCCAGTGCTGCGGTTTGACTGTAAGGGTACATTTGGTGGCTTGCAGTTGGTCTGCAGACAGCAAGGCGCACTATGGTAGCAAATATGTGCTATGATTGAGTTCATAAGTGAAACAAATGACAGATTATAGTGCATGTCCTGCCAGGGTGAGCTGAGACCATGGCTTGAGCTTCGGTGCTGTACCGTCATTGATCGGCTGGAACCGAAACTTAAGCTTTAGTCCACAGATTGCTCCGGTCCACAGCCTACTTCCCTTCGCCCTCGGTGGTTTGGGTTGAGTAGCCCGCGACTGTGGCATATCTGGCATCTCAGTTATCCGTTGAGTAATTTTGACACGGTTTGGCCTTATTGAATCAATAGAGTATAAGGGAGCTAATCCGCCAGCAGTGACTGCTGGTTTCTTATGTGTTCCTTACAATTTCTGCATTTGTGTCACAAACTTTCCACTTGTATATATATATATGCACTATTGGAAATGGCAAAAGTATTTACAACAATGCAAAAACCATGTAAAAGATGTCTCGCTATGCAGCGGTTGGTTAATTGTCAAACTTTCTTACAATATATTTACACCAATGCAACCAATGCAATAACAGGTCAAATTGTGTTTTAACCCCAAGGGCGGTAAAAAGCCACCAACCAGCCCAGCTGGTACCGCCCCATAGCCTGACACGGACAGCCCAACAACTACAAACACCGCGCAAGCCACCAAATGTACCCTTGCCCGATGATTGCGGCATTGAACCGTCCGTTCCATTATAAAAACTGAAATTTCAGATATTATGCATTCTAATAAAGGAAGTAAATGCATTTGATGTCCATCGCCCCGCTAGTCGTATCTGTGCATCAGAAACCGAAATCAAGAGAAAATCGTCACGCATGTGCACCAGGTTAATCCCTAACTTTGTTTTAGCAATCCAATCAACGGCTGTACTGAAGGACTCAAAGATCTGACATGAAGATGAGCCCCCATCTGTACCGCAAGATCAACATTCCATGTAAATACAAATAAAGGGTCATCGTCGGGATGAAATGGCATAATTCAAAATGCTTTCTTCACATCGGTCTTAGCCATGAAAGCACCCGAACACAGCCCCCTCACCAGTCTGATGGCATCTTCAATGGAAGCATATTTTACACTTGATCTCTCGGGGTCAATTCTGTCGTTGATCGATTCCCTTTAGTCTTCTTTCTACTAACCACCAATTGGGCGACCGCCTCACCTGTGATTGTATTGACCAGGTTGGTGACCGAGCCAGACGGGGTAGGATTGCTGGTACCGGTTGTCGTTGATCCGGATGTTGAGGCAATATGCTCATGATCACCCGAAACAGCTTCTTGCAGACGCTGGTTGTCTTTCTGGAGCGAGAACATGGCCACTTGGCAGGCCTCTTACCGCTCCCCCAGCCTGCGTAGCTCCGCCAATACCGCTGCCAAGGCAGTGGCGCCTTCTTTCCCTCATGTTGTGGCTGACTCAAACCCACCGGGTTGTCTCTGAGAGGCTGTCTGGTTGCTGGCCTTCAGCCGACCTGCAGCGGCTCGGGTCACTTCGGCTACCCGCCTTGACGCTGTCCTCCTGGGAGGCATATTCCTGTGCAAAAAACAAAACGGAAACCAACCAGGATATATAAGTGAAAACGGCCTTGTTTGTCACTGAGAATTACACATGAGCCTTGAATTCGTCTGCTGCTCCTTGCAGGAGTTGACAACTCCTTCACTGTTCGGCCTGTAAAAAGTGTAAAAATTCCATACTTTGGTTCCAGGTACAACCTCGGTTGTGAGATCAACACCAATCGCTGAAGTTGTCACCAGATTTTGGGAGTCTGAAATACAAACCAAAGAAATTGAATCAGAAAGGGACATAATCCAACAAACCCATGCTCTCTCCATGATACAAAGGCTTGTAACTATGAAAAATAGTTTGAACTTTGTTAAAATCATACCTTAGACCTGATAATAAGAAGTCATGTCTCGTCTTAGCCAAACAACAAATCATTGTCTGTTTTCAGATAAAAGGTCAAACAAATGAGGGGAGGTAAGTAGGTAACTTTTGTTTTGTGGGTAAGTGGGCTTTTTTTCCAGAAAGACTTTTCATGGGTCAGAACTCGTTCTAGTTGTGTCCCGTGGATTTGGAAGAAGGGTACCTTCCTGTGTGAAGTATGCAAATCAAGTTTCTTTGCAGGGTCAAAATTCAAATCGAGTTTCTTTGAAGGGTCAAAATTCAAATTGAGTTTCTTTGAAGGGTCAAAATTCAAATTGAGTTTCTTTGCAGGGTCAAAATTCAAATCGAGTTTCTTTGAAGGGTCAAAATTCAAATCGAGTTTCTGTGAAGGGTCAAAATTCAAATTGAGTTTCTGTGAAGGGTCAACGTTCAAAGAGTCAGCCTGGAAACTTTTTGTTTTGTTTAAACCTACTAGACATCACTAACAACTGAGACACACAACAAAACAACATTCAGGTTACACACTTCCAGGAGTCCAGGATAGCTGATTTTCTTTTTTAGAGAGACAATTAATTTTGTGTGCTCTGAACCTCACACTTTTTCCTTTATTTGGTGTTTAACGTCGTTTTCAACCATGAAGGTTATATCGCGACGAGAACCTCACACTTCACTGTCGGAATTGTTCTCCTGGTTGCGACATCTCTCCAGCCTTTTCTGAATCTGTCCCACCAGCTCTCTGTTCAGGTCCTTGTCCCGTTTCAGCATGTGTTTGATTCCTGCAAAAAACACCTTGCATATTGTGGTCACAGATCACCCCTTTGTCATGTTTCTGCAAGTGTTTGATTCCTGAAAAACACACTTGTAAAAAACATCTTGCACATTGTGATCACAGATCACCCCTTTGACGCGTTCCTGCAAGTGTTCAATTCCTGCAAAACATTCGAAATCGCAAGAAATGTAGAGGAGTTATTTCCCTTCCCCAGTAGTCATGGAGCTAATGACTAATGTTCCCATCTCCCCCCTTTCCCCGTCGCGATATAACCTTGAATGGTTGAAAACGACGTTAAACACCAAATAAAGAAAGAAACAAAGAAAGAAATGACTAAGGTGAATGCTGCGTCATTTGTTTGTGCGTAAGATGTCAATGGTTCTTTTTTCTGTGTTTGTTGTTGTGATTGACTTTTGGTTGATGAGTGTAATAATGGAAGGTGTGATGCTAATGTATACCCCCCCCCCCCCCCCCCCCCCCCACCATTTAGGCAGCCATACTCTGTTTACAGCAAGTGGCTGGGATTCGAACCACAAACATTACACAGAGAAGGCCGACATCTTAACCACCGGGCCATTGCGGCCGTCTACCTGTGTATCCAGAAGCTTGACATTCCCCAACTCATGCATGTCTTTGTGTACAGGCTTGTGCCTTTCGACAGATCTTTACTGTTGAAGATAGGGGGAAAAGGGAGAGAACCCAAAAGTGATCCACACCAAACACAGAACAGACTCACTTTTCAGCTGGATAAATACACCGCAGCACATCCTCCAGTCCTGTCATCAGCACTTCCGTCACATATCTGAAACAAACAAACGGTAAAGAGTTGTCATAAACGTTTGCTGAAATTTACAGCGTCAAGAAAACATATATCACAGGTGTGTCCTCTGCTGAGTGTTCTTCTATTTGTTTGTTTGTTTGTTTGTTCGATTAACGCCCAGCCGACCACGAAGGGCCATATCAGGGCGGTGCTGCTTTGACATTTAACGTTTTTATTTGTTTGTTTGCTTAACGCTCAGCCGACCACGAAGGGCCATATCAGGGCGGTGCTGCTTTGACATTTAACGTGCGCCACACACAAGACAGAAGTCGCAGCACAAGCTTCATGTCTCACCCAGTCACATTATTCTGACACCGGACCAACCAGTCCTAGCACTAACCCCATAATGCCAGACGCCAGGCGGAGCAGCCACTAGATTGCCAATTTTAAAGTCTTAGGTATGACCCGGCCGGGGTTCGAACCAACGACCTCCCGATCACGGGGCGGACGCCTTACCACCAGGCCAACCATTCCGGTAGTGTTCTTTTGTAGGCAATGAACGGTTTTGTTTGATTTTCATTATTTTATTATCCCAGTGCTGGCGAATTCAGATCGCTTTCTTCTAACGCAAAGCTCGCACCAACACTGAAGTTGCATCACCCCAGTGTGTGTGTTTAGGTGTTATCAGCCAACTTCCACTTCCGGCAGAAAGGCCGAGGTCTTTGTAGGACCCCGTGACCCAGCACAATAGACCCTTTTTTTTTTAATAACTCGGTCACAATTTGCAAGGATTGTGGAAGCTATGCGCCCCGCTAACAAAACCTCGTACACTAAAACACATGGTCGACCAGTTAAAAGCCATGATCGCAGCCAATAACTGACTCTGATGTGTTTTATGTGTGTCGTCCTATACAATTGTTGTTATAATCGTTTACAGGCAGGCAGGGTGTGCCGAAGAAAGATTTCCATTTTTATGTAATATTTTAATGGACAATAAAGTGCTGTTATTGTTATTGTTATTGTTATTGTATGTTATGCAGTGTTCAATCGATATCATGACTTTTTCTTTTGAAAATTTGCACATCGGAGCCACGATTGCTGCAGCAAGCATGTCAGTTTCCCACGCTGCTGTGACCTCGACCTCAGGCAAAACACGTTGTTGGCTTACACTCGGGACAAGCGATCCAGCCTTGCTGCAACAAATCGTTAACTGCGATGTGTATTTTTTTGTAAAGAAATGGGGTAATATTGAGTGGACACTGCATATCATCCACATCGGAGTTTGTTATTTGTTGCGATCGTCGACCATGTGTTTCCCGTTTGACCATGTGTTTCCTGTTTGTCAGAGGTTTAGTAAGCGGGGCGCAACTCTCTTCTGCTTGTAAATCCCGACAGAATTATTTCCGGAAAACATCTATTAACAGGCCCAAGGTGAAGGCCATATGCCTTGGGGTGGGAACGTGAACTTCCTGTCAGAAGAACACAGGGAGAGAACACGTGGAAACTTCCCTGTGTCGATCCCTACACCGTGGATAATGTTATGAAAGAGCAGAGTACAGAACATCTTGAACACACGGCCAGTACCGTGTAACTGGCCTTGACACGGAATGATCCAAGGGGGGCAATCTCAGTCATCTCAAAGAGGGAAATCCAAACGCAATCCGCTTTGTTCGATTTTATGGGCTTGGACGATAGAGAAAAATAAGAAAAGCAAAAGATGGAGTCCAGTCTGGACGAAACTGCTATCAAGAACGCAGAATTGATTTTTTTTGAGTTATTTTTTTAGCCGTAAGCGCCATGAATTTCTCATAACTGCTGTTCACAATGCGGCCGCAGTGAAACCAACAAAGGGGCCTCACTCTGGAAGAGTTTCCTGCTCCGATAAACATGGCGCTTACGGCTAAAAAAAACCTCAGAAAAAATCAATTCTGCGTTCTTGATAGCAGTTTCGTCCAGACTGGACTCCAGCTTTTGCTTTTCTTATTTTTCTCTATCGTCCAAGCCCATAAAATCGAACAAAGCGGATTGCGTTTGGATTTCCCTCTTTGAGATGACTGAGATTGCCCCCCCTGGATCGTTCCGTGTCAAGGCCAGTTACACGGTACTGGCCGTGTGTTCAAGATGAGTACAGAAGCCCTGAGTCCGTGGATAATGTTATGACAGATCAGAGTACAGAAGCCCTGAACACTGTGGATAATGTTATGACAGATCAGAGTACAGAAGTCCTGAACACTGTGGATAATGTTATGACAGATCAGAGTACAGAAGTCCTGAACACTGTGGATAATGTTATGACAGATCAGAGTACAGAAGTCCTGAACACTGTGGATAATGTTATGACAGATCAGAGTACAGAAGTCCTGAACACTGTGGATAATGTTATGACAGATCAGAGTACAGAAGCCCTGAACGCTGCAACCACACAGTCACCACCAGTAAACTCAGTGAAACGTTCTCACACGAAATTCTTACACGCCGAACCACGTGGGAAATAAATTGGTTACTTTTCCACTTTTTCTTGTCAGCTCAGAGAGAGAGAGTGCGACTGAAAAAACAACAACGTAATGACACCTTAGAGTGACGTACGAGCAACGATACTTTTCTTACTTCTTGTCTAAAAGTATTGTAAATCGGAAGTTTGCGCCCCCCCCCCCCCTCCCCCCAAGAAAAACCTAACACTGACCGCAATCACTTCTATCTGAACTCTTCAACAACTGATATGATGCCCTTCTGGATGTATTGACACACATACATGTCCATGTTAATCCACACATACCTGTCCAGGGTAATCCCCACATACCTGTCCATGTTAATCCCTTCCTTGCCGGCACTGTACAGTATTCCTGACAATCCAATCTGCAACAAAACATAACATCATTCAACTGTTAAAAGACAAACAGTGGTGTTGGGAAGTCTCCCTCAGTGATTATCCTCTCTTGCATTGGTTTAGCAAGAAAAAGCTAATTGTAATTCACACGTACAAACTCACTGACTCTTTTTCTGTTATATTCTGTACAGTAATATTTGTTTCATAACTTCAGAAAATGTTGTGTCTCTGTGGTACATGCATGGAGCACACAGCGTCACAAGATAAATATATTACAGTGGAACACCTCTTTTAAGACCTCAAAAAGCCTGAGGAAAATAGGTCCCAAACAGTAGGGAGTCTTCAAAGGGAGGTAAGCTTACAGAGGTCCCAAACAGTAGGGAGTCTTCAAAGGGAGGTAACCTTACAGAGGTCCCAAACAGTAGGGAGTCTTCAAAGGGAGGTAACCTTACAGAGGTCCCAAACAGTAGGGAGTCTTCAAAGGGAGGTAAGCTTACAGAGGTCCCAAACAGTAGGGAGTCTTAAAAGGGAGGTAAGCTTACAGAGGTTATGAACAGAAAATCTGAAAAATCCAGGTTTTAAAAAGGAGAAGTCTTAAATTGAGGAGTCTTAAAAGGGG
Organism: Littorina saxatilis; assembly: GCF_037325665.1. NCBI lineage: Eukaryota > Metazoa > Mollusca > Gastropoda > Littorinimorpha > Littorinidae > Littorina > Littorina saxatilis. The sequence continues at coordinate 45,299,915 of NC_090260.1, read as the reverse complement.
GTTCCACTGTATATATATGCACATTGACACCTTTAGCAAAACATACAAAACTAAATATCTGACTAAATGTAAAAAAACCAAAAAAAAGCAAGAAACTTGAAGTGAAGTTGAAGCCAACCAACCCGAGATGGAGACAATATCAACACAATGTCCGACAGCAGACACCTGTCGATGTATTCCTCTGCGTTCTTCCGTAGCCTCTCTGGGTTTTCCAACTCTTTGAATCTTGTCTGAAACAAAATAAAATATGTTTGACATATTATGTATGCATCACAACCATTACAGCAACAAACAAACAAAAAACACAAAAACTACTGGGACATGTATCTTCTTTTTCTTCTTCTTCGTTCATGGGCTGAAACTCCCACGTTCACTCATGTTCTTGCTGGAGTTGATTTTTACGTGTATGACCGTTTTTACCCCGCCATTCAGGCAGCATGTGGGTATTTTGTGTTTCCACAACCGACCAAACTCTGACATGGATTACAGGATCTTGTCCGTACACACTTGGTCTTGTGCTTGCGTTTACACACGAAGGGGGATGAGGCTTGCATGTCTGCACATAAGTTGACCTGGGAGATCAAAAAAATCTCCACCCTTAACCCACCAGGTGGCCGCGGCTGGGATTTGAACTCACGACCTTCCGATTAGGAGGCCGATGTATTATCCACTACGACACTGCGCCTGTCATTGATATCATAATTGTTGATTCTGAAGAGAATATCCTAACATTGCTGGGTAAGTCAATGATCTAAAGAGTACTTATGGTTACAACTGCAGAAATACGCCAGAGGACTTGAACCCTGAACAAACACAGTACCACAGACGGCATCTAGTAAAGCCATGAAACAACCAGTCACTGCCACCCACCAAGAAACTGTAACTTGTCCTTACAGAATGGACACATTTACAGAGTAAATCTATTTGATACATATGACAATTTATAACCCTTCTGTGAAGGGCTCAGAGAATTTCCCAAGTTCTCCTTGTCTTGTGACATTCAAGGCATAACATCTGTAGGGAGCCCTGATGTGTACGGTGGAGGAAGGTTAAGGATAAGATTGTATACAGTCTTGTCAGGTTAACCTCGTGGAAATTCAGGTTGCTTTCTAACTGGGGAACGACGTGAGCTGCCATACAGTATACGGCGCTACCCTTATCTTCTTCCTGCCTGAGTGTATTCATGTTTCCAAGCCCAGAGACTTTCACTGTGAACTTGGGTTCTTTGATGGAGGCAAGCGTGGTGTGTGCACAGAGTTGACTCCAAGTATCAAACCCTCCTCTTTGATGGAGGCAAGCGTGGTGTGTGCACAGAGTTGACTCCAAGTATCAAACCCTCCTCTTTGATGGAGGCAAGCGTGGTGTGTGCACAAAGTTGACTCCAAGTATCAAACCCTCCTCTTTGATGGAGGCAAGCGTGGTGTGTGCACAGAGTTGACTCCAAGTATCAAACCCTCCTCTTTGATGGAGGCAAGCGTGGTGTGTGCACAGAGTTGACTCCAAGTATCAAACCCTCCTCTTTGATGGAGGCAAGCGTGGTGTGTGCACAGAGTTGACTCCAAGTATCAAACCCTCCTCTTTGATGGAGGCAAGCGTGGTGTGTGCACAAAGTTGACTCCAAGTATCAAACCCTCCTCTTTGATGGAGGCAAGCGTGGTGTGTGCACAGAGTTGACTCCAAGTATCAAACCCTCCTCTTTGATGGAGGCAAGCGTGGTGTGTGCACAAAGTTGACTCCAAGTATCAAACCCTCCAACTCCAATGTCAAAGCTTGGACAGATGGGAGGTGGTTCACATCATCCTTAAAACAAGAAAGATAACTCAACAAAATTCACCTTGATGTCAATAAGTAGCCCCTCCATGGCTCTGAAAGGATTGTGAACGGTCAGGTGGTATCGTAGTTTGGACATGAGGAGGAGTTCAAAGGTCAAGATGGTGTCGGCAAACTTCTCGCGGTTGCCCTTCAGGTTGCTGACGAACTGACCAATGGGAACGTAGAACTCTTCCACCTTGCAGGACAGGTAAACCACAGTCAACCTGAAATAAAACATTAGACGGGTGCGTAGCTTGGTGGTTAGGGTGTCGCCTTCCGTGTGGATAGTTCGGGGCTCGAACCCAGAGCTGTGCCTGGTGGGTTAAGGGAAGGAGATTTTTCCTCTCTCTCTTTTTCTCTCTTTCTCTTTCTTTCTTTCTCTCTCTCTCTTTCTCTCTCTCTTTCTCTCTCTCTTTCTCTCTCTCTCTCTTTTTCTCTCTCTCATGATCAAATCACTATGATCAAACTCAATGGTTTTGCGGTTTGGTTTATTTTTTTCCTATTCAAAATTTAAAGCTTTTAAACACTTGCTTTTGAAAGGTGAAGGGAGTCCTCCTGTGCGCTAGCATTATTTGTAACGCAGAAGGTCAACTTTTGTGCAGACCTGCTGGGGAAGATTGTACCTTAAATTTAAAGTTTTGAAACTTGTATGACAATTGTGGCATATTTGCAGAAGAATTTTTTTTTATTCAGGCGCCTTCAATTAAACCTCCCTCCTACCAAATACATAAAACGCCATTAACTTCAATCTCTCTCACTCAATTAGTCAATAGCTCTCTCTCTCTCTCATGGACACACAAAACTAAATTCTTGCATTTGATGTTAAAAAAAAACAAGTCGCGTAAGGCGAAAATACAATATTTAGTCAAGTAGCTGCCATTTTTCAGCAAGACCGTATACTCGTAGCATCGTCAGTCCACCGCTCATGGCAAAGGCAGTGAAATTGACAAGAAGAGCGGGGTAGTAGTTGCGCTAAGAAGGATAGCACGCTTTTCTGTACCTCTCTTTGTTTTAACTTTCTGAGCGTGTTTTTAATCCAAACATATCATATCTATATGTTTTTGGAATCAGAAACCGACAAGGAATAAGATGAAAGTGTTTTTAAATTGATTTGGACAATTTAATTTTGATAATAATTTTTATATATTTAATTTTCAGAGCTTGTTTTTAATCCGAATATAACATATTTATATGTTTTTTGAATCAGCAAATGATGGAGAATAAGATAAACGTAAATTTGGATCGTTTTATAAATTTTTATTTTTTTTTTACAATTTTCCGATTTTTAATGACCAAAGTCATTAATTAATTTTTAAGCCACCAAGCTGAAATGCAATACCGAAGTCCGGGCTTCGTCGAAGATTACTTGACCAAAATTTGAACCAATTTGGTTGAAAAATGAGGGCGTGACAGTGCCGCCTCAACTTTCACGAAAAGCCGGATATGACGTCATCAAAGACATTTATCAAAAAAATGAAAAAAACGTTCGGGGATTTCATACCCAGGAACTCTCATGTCAAATTTCATAAAGATCGGTCCAGTAGTTTAGTCTGAATCGCTCTACACACACACACACACACACACACACACACGCACGCACGCACACACGCACGCACATACACCACGACCCTCGTTTCGATTCCCCCTCGATGTTAAAATATTTAGTCAAAACTTGACTAAATATAAAAAGTAAAGAAATGTAGTTTCCATTCCCACAACCAACCCTTTATTTCCTCCCGACCCCAAACCATTTACTTAACCATTAAAAAATTAAAATTAAAAAAGGAACATAAAAATAAAGAAACTCCATTTGCAGACTGCAGAATGGACACTTATCCTTTTTCAAGGAGATACGCTTGGCATGATCTCTGCCCAGTCAAAGGTCTTTGTAGAAAACAAATCACCAACCGCACAACGTAACAAAACAAAAATTACTAACCAACTTAATTGTGTGTTTTTTTTTATCTTACCTTGTCACCGAGAAAAAAACCTATTTCTATTTTCTAGCCTTACATGATGTCCTTGGGATGGTAGTCCATGGGAGAGTTGTTGACCCAGAATCGCCTGAAGAACGCCAGTGAAGTACCCTGCACACACAGCAAGTCAGCCGGGATGAGCGGTACATTGGAGAATGATAAAACTACAGCCAATCCTGTCAAAATGACTACACAAGGAACCAACCCAAAGTGGTTGTTATCCATACTGTCAGGTAGTCTGACTAGAGGTGTTTTGGGGTGGTCTTTACGGGCAGGTGGTTGTAATCGAGAGGTGGTCAGCACGGCAGGACTCTTCACTATTATACTATACTACTTACTGTCAAGTATGTTTACAGTGCAAGTCCCATTAACATCTCCAAGCGCTTTACATTATTCCACTGCCAGAATAAACAAAACATAATTTAAATAATACTCTTCTTCTTCTTTGTTCATGGGCTTAGACTCCCACGTTCACTCGTGTTTTTAGCACGAGTGGATTTTTACGTGTATGACCGTTTTTCCCCGCCATTCAGGCAGCCATACGCCGCTTTCGGGGGAGGCATGCTGGGTATATTCGTGTTTCTTACGATAACCGACCGAACTCTGACATGGATTACAGGATCTTTTCCATGCGCACTTGGTCTTGTGCTTCGTGTACACATGAAGGGGGTTAAGTCACTAGCAGGTCGGCACATAAGTTAACCTAGGAGATCGGAAAAATCTCCACTCTTAACCCACCAGGCGGCAGCAACCGCAGGATTCGAACTCACGACCCCCCCGATTAGGAGGCCAATGTCTTACCACCACGCCACTGCGCCCGTCATTTAAATAATACAATGACAAAGGCATACAAATCATGGAGTAAAACAAGACCTCCCCAATTTTAAGACCACGTGTTATCTCACTCCGGTGTTCTACTCATTAGCAGCACTGTTCCCAGACGCAGAGGACAGTACACTGTACTCGTCAGGTGAATGTGCATAGGTTGAAATGATATGCTGAGTCCTGGGGTGCAACATTTCAGATTTGAAAACATGAAAATACATGGAAAATACTCTGTTTCTAATTCTGAGTACATGTATGAGGAAAAGAACAAATGATTCACTCAAGAAGAAAAATGTGCCAGAGACAGAAATTGTCATTCAACTTGAAAAAATCCAAAAACAAAGAGACTGCCAACGTTCTTTAACATTCTTTCGACGCTGACGTCATATTCCCTTTCTACGTCACTCATTTCGTCATACAATCAATTATTAATTCCGTCAGCTTCCTGGCGAGCGGGCGAAATTTCGATCAAGCTAAGGTTTTTGTGACTATTTGTTTTTCTGTTCACTTAAAAGACTGTTGGGTCAATATATTTGTGATTGTAACGTATTTTGTCAATAACAACGTTCCAACAACTTACCTTTCTTGTTTATACATTTAGTCAAGTTTTGACTAAATGTTTTATCATAGAGGGGGGAATCGAGACGAGAGTCGTGGTGTATGTGCGTGTGTGTGTGTGTGTGGAGCGATTCAGACTAAACTACCGTACTTTCCGGGTCATAAGGCGCGACTTTTTTCCTCGAGTTCGACCCCTGCGTCTTGTATAACGAAGCGCCTAAACAGTGTATGAAATACGAAAAAAATCAAAGAGACCGCCTGAGTACCAGTCAAACAACTTGTGATAATGCATGTTTCAGCTATTAGGTACTGCCCTGCCTTTGATCTGGCCGCACACACAGATTTCCACTCTGTTAAACTCGGTCTCTCAGATATGACAGGGGAACCACCTCTCATGGCAAAAACTGGGTCATTGACCCCTGGGAAGAAGGTCGTGTCTATAAACAAGGCCACCCAGCTATCACAATGCCTTTGATCTCCGGCACACACAGAGCACACATATTTTCACTCAGTTAAAGTCGGTCACTGACCGGTCACTGACCCCGGTGCAGGAAGTGTTTCCTCTCTCAGATATGACAGGGGAACCACCTCTCATGGCAAAAACTGGGTCATTTTGGTGCGCCCTATCGGCCCCCTGCGTCCAATGGGTGACTGGATTACAATTTTTTGTAAAATGAAGGGGGTGCGTCTTGTATAACGAAGCGCCTTGTCACCCGGAAAGTACGGTACTGAACCGATCTTTATGAAATTTGACATGAGAGTTCCTGGGTATAAAATCCCCGAACATTTTTTTCATTTTTTGGATAAATGTCTTTGATGACGTCATATCCGGCTTTTCGTGAAAGTTGAGGCGGCACTGTCACGCCCTCATTTTTCAACCAAATTGGTTGAAATTTTGGTCAAGTAATCTTCGACGAAGCCCGGACTTCGGTATTGCATTTCAGCTTGGTGGCTTAAAAATTAATTAATGACTTTGGTCATTAAAAATCTAAAAATTGTAAATAAAAATAAAAATTTATAAAACGATCCGAATTTACGTTCATCTTAAAAACATATAAATATGTTATATTTGGATTAAAAACAAGCTCTGAAAATTAAATATATAAAAATTATTATCAAAATTAAATTGTCGAAATCAATTTAAAAACACTTTCATCTTATTCCTTGTCGGTTCCTGATTCCAAAAACATATAGATATGATATGTTTGGATTAAAAACACTCTCAGAAAGTTAAAACAAAGAGAGGTACAGAAAAGCGTGCTATCCTTCTTAGCGCAACTACTACCCCGCTCTTCTTGTCAATTTCACTGCCTTTGCCATGAGCGGTGGACTGACGATGCTACGAGTATACGGTCTTGCTGAAAAATGGCATTGCGTTCAGTTTCATTCTGTGAGTTCGACAGCTACTTGACTAAATATTGTATTTTCGCCTTACGCGACTTGTTACATTTAGTCAAGTTTTAACATAGAGGGGGAATCGAGACGAGGGTCGTGGGTGTGTGTGTGTGTGTGTGTGTGTGTGTGTGTGTGTGTGTGTGTGTGTGTGTGCGTGCGTGCGTGCGTGCGTGCGTGCGTGCGTGCGTGCGTGTGTGTGTGTGTGCGTGCGTGTGTAGAGCGATTCAGAGTAAACTACTGGACCGATCTTTATGAAAATTTTCATGAGAGTTCCTGGGTATGATATCCCCAGACGGTTTTTTTTCTCATTTTTTCGATAAATGTCTTTGATGACGTCATATCCGGCATTTTGTAAAAGTTGAGGCGGCACTGTCACACCCTCATTTTTCAATCAAATTGATTGAAATTTTGGCCAAGCAATCTTCGACAGAGGCCGGACTTTGGTATTGCATTTCAGCTTGGAGGCTTAAAAATTAATAATGACTTTGGTCATTAAAAATCTGAAAATTGTAATTAAAAATATTTTTTTTTATAAATATCGTATTCATCATCATGTTCTGATTCCAAAAACATATAAATATGTTATATTCGGATTAAAAACAAGCTCTGAAAATTAAAAATATAAAAATTACGATTAAAATTAAATTTCCGAAATCGATTTAAAAACAATTTCATCTTATTCCTTGTCCGTTCCTGATTCCCAAAACATAGGTATGATATGTTTGGATTAAAAACACGTTCAGAGAGTTAAAAAGAATAGAGATATAGAAAAGCGTGCTATCCTCCTCAGCGCAACCGCTACCGCGCTTTTCTGGATTGTTAATTTCACTGCCTTTGCCACGAGCGGTGGACAGGCGATGCTACAAGTGTACGGTCTTGCGGAAAAAATGCAATGCGTTCAGTTTCATTCTGTGAGTTCGACTGAGCTTGACTAAATGTTGTATTTTCGCCTTACGCGACTTGTTTGATTCTGTTATTCAACTTGACTATAGTGTGTTAGTTAGTTGTTGCTTTTGGGGTCCAGCGGACCATATAGGCCAAATCAGGACCCCAACTAATGTGTGGTCCTTGATCTGGTTGAACTAATTAACACAGATGAAACGGCATCAGTCATTCAGCGTATCGAGGTCTGTTGTATGTGTTTGCATACACGAGGAGCAATTCTTGATAATCACAAGGAGGTCTGGAGGACATGTGTTTGTTCTCGTTAGATCTGCCCATTTTTTGTTAGATCTGATATTGTTTCCCTCCATCTCTCCCCTCTCTTCTCTCTCTCCCTCCCACACTTCCTCTCCCCCCTCTCTTCTTCCCTCCCTCCCTCCATCCCATCTCTACTCTCTCCCTCCCTCTCTCTTCCTCCCTCCCCATCTCCCTCCCTCCCTCCATCCCACTATTTCTTTTCGTCCCTCCCTCTCTCCCTCTCTTTCCATTGTGTGCAAATTCGTAGTAAGCTTACTATTTTCACTGTTTTGTCATTTCTCTTGACAACACTTCTTCTTCCAAATATTTTTGTAAAACTAAGTAAGTCCGCTTGCTAAGATAGTAACTTAGATCTGCCCATTTTTCGTCAGATCTGATATTGGGGGAAAACGTGGTAAAACCAAGTAAGTCCACAAAATGCCCAACAAAACCAAAACCATCCATTAGATTATTTTGAAAATCGGGTTTTAAACGTAAATTAATGCTATTTATCTTATTATCTTATTATCTCGGTGGGTTGCGGCAATAGCGGGTTGCGGCAATAACGGGCTGGGGCAACAACGGGCCGCGGCAAAAAAGGGCCAGGGCAATGACGGGCCGCGGCAACAACGGGCCGTGGCAATAGCGAGTTGTAACCGAATAAAGAGTAAGTCTCCAGGTGTGACAGCAAAGAGCCTAGACAATGTAGCATAGACTGACACAGTCATTAGCAGCCATATTGCCCTTCATTGGCAGTTACACATGAATTTTGACGTCAAACGACAGACATTTACTTACACACACAAATGTCACACACATGCAGAACCTGATGAAAAATTACCAAGATGCATTTTGGGAAAGGCGGCTGGAACTTGTTGCAGAACTCTTTGAGGATGATCTCGTATTGCCGCAACAGAAGGCGCTCCTCTTCGTAGGTTAGGAAGTACGACGCCCAGTCTTCCTCCTGCAAAATACATCTTATAATATCATATCATAATTAATATCACAGCGTAAATTATATCATGCAATGTATCCCGTGCCGGCTTTGAGGCTAATTAGTGTTTTGCCTGGTGTAAGTTATAACTGACTAATCACTCAGTGAGTCTTATGTTCTGTTGTTGTTGTTGTTGTTCTGTTGCTTTAAAAATTGTTGTCTGGTATTGTTTGTTTTGTGTTGCATTGTCGTTCTGTTGCTTTAAATATTGTTGTCTGGTATGTTTGTTTAAATTTTGTGTTTTGCCCAGTTTGGTTTTGAACTATATTTCATTGTGGTCAAATTCAAGAACAGTGTCCCAAATTAACTCTCTCCGACAACAGTTGATTTTCCTTGAACATAAAACTCCTATTATATTAGGTAATCTTGAATGTTTACATTGCAAATTCAGGAACATTCCTCTGATTAAATCTAACCCTCTCAGTTTGTATTATATTAGGTAATCTGTTGAACGTTTACATTGCAAATTCAGGAACATTCTTCTGATTAAATCTAACCCTCTCAGTTTGTGTAACTTGCTCTAAGGCCAAAAAAAAAATAGGTGTGGTTACGGTAACATAGCCAAAAAAAATAGGGTAGGTAGGTAGGCAATCACTTTTTTTTTTCAACTTTTTTTTCTAATGTGTACAAATTAAACCTACTTGACAGGGAAATAAGTGTGCGACACGGGCGCTTTCGCTTTCATTGCGTTTTTTGCACTCGTTTATTTATTTATTTTTTTTGACAAATGTAATAAAAAGTTATAGGATCGGCCCCTAAAAATAGGGTAGGTCGGGTTACCGTAACCACACCTATTTTTTTTTTAGGCCTAATTCATTCATTTATTTATTCATTCGCTCGACTTCCTGACGAGTGGACATAAACAGATTCAATCATTATCAAGATAAGTTTTGTGTGAATATTGTCCGTTCACTTTAAAGACCGTTGGGTCGAAATATCTGTGATGTATTGTTTTGTCAATAACAACCGTTCCAACAACCTACCTTTTTTGGTTTTTTTAATTTTGCTCTTAAAAGCATAACGTGCCCAGGGGTGTGCAAATTTAACAAGAGGCGAAGCCTTCAAGGCTCACGTAAGAAATCGACAAACAGTAACACAAACTCAATCACTCCGTCACACATACACACACACACACACACACACACACACACACACACACACACACACACACACACACACACACACACACACACACACACACACACACACACACACACACACACACACAGTAAGCATAGGTGAAACTATGCAAGAAAGCGAGACCCTGGATCTGCCAAGAAGTCTCGGCCCGCTCACAATAACAATGACCGAGACTTTCAGTAATTCCTTTGCGTGACGTCTAACCCTCTTACGTCATAATGTGACGTCTTCAAATAGTTTCTATCACACACGTCGAACACTTTTGACCGAGACTGACGTAATCCATAGACTCGGAAATGTTAAAGTTTCTACCACAGACATACACACATACATACGCACGCACGCACGCACGCACAGACAGACAAAGTTTATCATCGCATAGGCTACACTTACGTGAGCCAAAAATAAACAACTCACCCACGGGTTAGTAGAATCTCATTTCCAGCTCACCCGGGAAAAAAATAGGTAACCCACTCCAACTTTTCTTATTTTGTCTTTGAAGTTTCAAACACAGAAACATTGGATTATAAGTCACTGAAAGGTAGCATCTGCCGACGACCAGTCTGTCCGAACTAAACAACGCCATGGTTGTTTTTCAGTGGCCCGAAACAAATTAGGGAGCGCTTTCTCATTGGTCAAAATGTAAAACTAAACTAAGGGATGTAACTCACATCGTTGAAGCAGACGACATTTTCGAACACGATCAATACTTCAGAAAAAGCGCCTTAGAAACAGTACTTACTGTTAGGGCTTCGGTTTTGGCTTTGTTTTCATTATGAAAAACAAGGGGAAATGTATTTTGGCCATTCATTTTAGTAAGGAGTTGGCATTTGAAGCTCTATCTTGAGTTTTGTTTGTGAAATTTTTAGCTAACCCACGGGAATGCTACCCAAAGACCTCAGCAAACCCGGCCAATTTTTAACTCCCCCCAGGTCACGGGTTAGTGGATTTGCACACCCCTGCACTGTCATTTAAACTGTCATTCACAATACCGTACCTGATGAACTGAAACGACCGGCTTTTATTTCATATGTGGTTTAGATTTTAGAAGGAAAACACTGGTGCAGAACTTCTTTTACACAAATATCAGGTAAATAAAGCCGACAATTGTGTCCGAAAGCTTTTTCTTTGACCACCAACACAAATTATGCACACTTTTGAAGATCATTATTTCCCCTTAAATAATAAATAGACCCTATCAGTATTGCAAGCCAGATCGCAAACTTCAAAGCAGCAAGGCATGTAAACATGGTACAGTAATATTCGACGACTGCTGTGAAAGCCGAGGTTCGAAGTTTTTACGACGTTGAATCGCGAGAGCTTCTCAGATACTGAAAAGGTAGACATTATCAATGTCAGTGGAGAATATAATATACTTCTAGGCCACGATATAAAGGTGACTTCTAATTCTATTAAATCCACCCTCTGCCTCCCGTAAACCATCTGTTTCTGATCACTGAGGTCCCTGAGTTTTAACACACATGAGTACAAACATACTTCCAAGTTTCATTTGAACGCTTACCGCTCGGGTACATCCTGGCTGCTTTCCGCTGAGAATGAGAAATGTTCAAAATGTATTTCGTGCAGTTAGAAAAGGATGTAGTATAAAGGGAATCGGAAGCCTCGTTTTGGCGCTAGACCTATAAACTTATAAAATATAAATAATAAATTAACAGCATTCACAAGACAAACATTCTGTTTTCATCAAGACAAGATCAGTACAATCCGAAGTTGAAAGTTTGAAAAAAAGGGAGCCAGGATGCAGGTCATGCAAGGTCGTGCCAGTTAACTGAAGTGTAAAGATAAAGGCTCTTTTGACTTGATGGCGGGGAAGTAAGCTACCGAAAACCATGCAACTTTTCCTTTTTTTGGAATGCCATGCCAGTCGATTAGGATTTCCGAACATAAAAAATAAAAAAAAATAAAAAAAAAAGATTTCCGAACATTTGGATTTTGATATTGTTTGTTGCTGTGCCTGTGTAGAACGAGTACATGTATTGTGCTTAATTAAAACCATACTGCAGCGACAGTGCTAAAATCACATCTCGTGAGCCGCATCGTACCATTGCTCAAGCAGACGAATTTTCTGCATTATATCGCAGTCGTTTGTTGTATTTTAGATACAAAGGTACACAATAACGTGCTATTGCAGATACTGAGTCGCATTGAAACCACAAACTCACGACTAAATTCATCACGTCTGTAAAAAAAGGAAAGTGGGTCACAAAGGGCCATGCCGATGGCACAGGGGGTGAATAAACCATGAGAACTGGTGTGTGGTTTACGCATGCTAAATAGCCATTCAAACAAACTGTGTCATTTAATGCTGTTTATATACTATTGCAACTGTGTTCCATTAAGTTAGAATTGCTTATTTCGTGGAAGATTCCATCGTTTTGTAAACCTCATGTAAGGCGGAGTGGGGCTTTAAGTTTGAAAGTAATGCGCAAATTACACATATAATATATGTATGACACACAGCCCGCACATTAAAAATTAATTAAAAAAATGGAAAATAAGATCAAGTGACACATAGCCCCCACATTAACCATTATTACAAATGGAAAATAAGATCAAGTGCATCTTTGTGGGCCCAACTTTTGTCGCGATTTGGTCACACATACGTGACAGTGACACACAGCCCGGGCATTGAACATGAATTAAAAATGGAAAATAAGATCAGTGCGTCATTGTGCGCCGAACTTTCGTCGCAGTTTGGTACAGTGCAACCCCCGTTTAAAGACCTCCCAATTTAAGACTTCCTCCCTTTTAAGACCCTAGTTTTTAAGATTTTCTGTTCTATAGATTTACCCCAAGTTTAAGACTCCCTCCTTTTTAAGACCTGGTTTTCTCAGATTTTTTTAAATCGTAAAACGGGGGTTCCACTGTAGATGCCAGTGAGTTGACAACGAATACACAGTGTGTGCTCCGCATGTGTCTGGCGTCAGTAACTAATATTGACGCACACCTAGCGAACCACAATGCATTGGCCAAAATTGCGAATTTTTCAGTGCACGTGTCATAGTGTGAATCTGTGACTGGCTCATTAGTAGACTATTAAATATAATACAATAATGGCACGTACTGACACGCTGGATAGTGAGCTTTGATTTTACAACATATAAATTCAGACCACCCCTTATTTAGTTATTATCTCATTTTCACACATCTAGTAATTAAAGTTGAAGTATTGTGGAGATGCTGGTTGTGAAACTGAAAGTGGTACTGAAAAGATATTTTGCAGTTAATCTCAGGATCTGCATAAGGAGTCGGGGGTCAACCCGCTATTGCCGCGGCCCGTTGATGCCGCGGCCCGTTGTTGCCGCGGCCCGTTGTTGCCGCGGCACGTTATTGCCGCGGCCCGTTATTGCCGCGGCCCTTTTTTTTTCTTTTTTTAATTTTTGCTTAATTTTTTGTTCATAATGAACATTATTTTTTATTGACGAGAAAATCTCTTACGCAAGGAGAAAGGACGACCCCCAGCGGAAGTTTTCGCCACGTCCGCCGCAGGGATTGGAACTTCTCCTGACGATCCTTGTCTCCCTCTCTCCCTCCCTCCCCCCTCTCTCTCTCTCTCTCTTTCCCTCCCTCCATCATATTCTCTATCCCTCCTTCCCTGTCGCTCTCTCATCCCCCCTCTCTTCCGCCATCCTTCTCTCTCTATATATATATACCTAACTACTTCCCTGCCTCCTTTTCTCCATCCCTCCCTACCGCCAACAATCGACTTTTCTCTACCTCCCTCCTTCACTCTCACTCCCTCCCCTCTGTCCCTCCATCCCACTCTCTTTCTCTTCCTCCCCCCCTCTCTCTCTCCCCCTCCCCCCTCTCTCACTACCTCCCTCCTCTCTCTCTACCTCCACCCCACTATCTCTTTCCCTCCATCTCTCCCCTCTCTTCTTTCTCTTCCTCCCTCCCTATCTCCCTCCCTACTCTCTCTTTCCCTCCATCCCACTATTTGTTTCCGTCCCTCCCTCCCTCCCTCTCTCCAACACTCCCTCCTTCCCTCCCTCCCTTAATCCCACTAAGTCTCTCCCTTCCCCTCTCTCTCCCTCTCTCCCTTCCTCTCACTCCCTCCTTTCCTCCCCCCTCTCTCACTCAATCCATCAATCCATCCTTCCCTCTCTCTCCCTCAGTCCATTCCTATATATCTCTCTTCCTCCCCATTTATCTCTCCCTCCATAGCTCTCTCTCGCTCCCCCTCTATCTCCTCCCTCCCTTTATTTCTCTCTCTCCCTCCATCCCCCCTCCCGCTCTCCCCCCCCCCCCCTGCTTTCTCTCCTCACTTTCTCTCTCTCTCTCTCTCTCTCTCTCTCTCTCTCTCTCTCTCTCTCTCTCTCTCTCTCTCCCACTCTCTCTAGACCGGCACGGTTGGCTTAGTGGTAAGGCGTCCGCCCCGTGATCGGGAGGTCGTGGGTTCGAACCCCGGCCGGGTCATACCTAAGACTTTAAAATTGGCAATCTAGTGGCTGCTCCGCCTGGCGTCTGGCATTATGGGGTTAGTGCTAGGACTGGTTGGTCCGGTGTCAGAATAATGTGACCGGGTGAGACATGAAGCCTGTGCTGCGACTTCTGTCTTGTGTGTGGCGCACGTTATATGTCAAAGCAGCACCGCCCTGATATGGCCCTTCGTGGTCGGCTGGGCGTAAAGCAAACAAACAAACAAACAAACAAACTCTCTCTCTCTCTCTCTCTCTCTCTCTCTCTCTCTCTCTCTCTCTCTCTCTCTCTCTCTCTCTCTCTCTCTCTCTCTCTCTCTCTCTCTCTTTCCATTGTGTGCAAATTCGTAGTAAGCTTACTATTTTCACTGTTTTGTCCTTTTTCTTGACAACACTTCTTCTTTCAAATATTTTGGTAAAACCAAGGAAGTCCGTTTGCTTAGATCTGCCCATTTTTTTTGTTAGATCTGATATTGGGGGAAAACGTGGAAAAACCAAATAAGTCCACAAAATGCCCAACAAAACCAAAACCATCCATTAGATTATTATGAAAATCGGGTTTTAAACGTAAATTAATGCTATTTATCTTATTATCTCGGTGGTTTGCGGCAATAGCGGGTTGCGGCAATAACGGGCCGCGGCAACAACGGGCCGCGGCAAAAAAAGGGCCGCGGCAATAACGGGCCGCGGCAACAACGGCGGCCGCGGCAATAGCGAGTTGTAACCGGGAGTCGGGAGTCGATGCCTACCGGTACGTTTCTTACATGAGCTTTGATAAAATTTTGATTGGCTTCTATACGTAGTTGCTTCAGCTCTGTTTTGCCAGAAAAGGTCCATCATTTCAGCTGTACGCTGGATGCGAACATCTTCCGATGCAAGTAATCCACACTCGCTCTGCTGCAATATTTACCGCATGTTGATTTCAAGAGTTACTTCTCTTGCTGAAGCGCAAGCTGTATGAGAATAACTTTTTGGGATAGATCGATACAATTTTAACGTTTATTTTTGCAGTTTAGAAACAGAATATAAAGGTGTGCATGTTTATGTCTGTTCCCGCTCACCCATCGGCTGTCTCACAAACAGTTCCATAAATAGTCCCAAGTCCGTTGCGAATAAAATACCCGTTTGAGGATACCCCCCAAAAAACACCAGATATTTATTGCAGTGGAAATTGGCTGAACCTGCCCTGTAAATCACAAGGCGACTGCAGACCTGTGCACGAGACAAGAAAAAATACATCTTGAATTTGTAGCCAGCTCTTTTTCCCCTCATGCAATGTGACTTTCGGATACGGATACCAAACCAGTATGGGTATGCTTCCCAACTGTTTATGAACGGAGATTACCGATGAGTAGACTTTTAAGTCTTAATAATAACCTTCATATTTCGTGCAAAATGATTTTACGTTATCGACAAAAGAAATGAAGATTACAAAACGAATTTGGTGCGCTGTACTCAAAGACAGGGTGAGTACAAATGTTTGTTATAATTATTTATTAGTGTTGCGTCCCATCTAGCCAGCGGCGCTTTTCCGGAAATGACCTGCGCTTTGTTGGAATTCCAACTATGGCCGCCATTGTTGGAATTCCAATTTCGCGCTACGCGATTCTGGAAATGAACCGCGCGCAGAGTGAGAATTTTGCTCTTTCTTAGAATGCGATGATTAAATGATAATTGATGGACTACAATGATCAGCGTATGTTTAAAATATCAATAGTTGGTTGTAATAAAACAGATGCATTAGACAAAATCATACCAACGGCTATTTTTCTTACTTACGAACCTTGGAAAAATAAACACTGACCTCGGGCCGGCTGAGATCTTTTTGACGTCGTTCTGAACAAACGAGCGCTTCAGTTTGCCATTTTAACTGGTACTAGTGAAGTTTACCCTCACAATTTAAGTAACGTTGACAACACTCATGCGTAACTTAATTGTTACATAACAACATGATTCATTTTGACAAAATTACTCCGGGCCCTTAATTATCACACAAAAATGCGAATGTTAATTGTTGTAAGCTTGTTATAACTATAACTTTAAGGTTTGATAGGTTATTTGGTATACATAATTATGTACAAATTTGACGCTAAGTTAATATTTAATATCTCAAGAAAAATAAACAGTTAGACTGAGACGTAACTGTATACGTGTGTGTGTGTGAGGTGTGTTTGTAATTGTGTGTTTGTGTATGTGTGCACACCCTGGTGTACGTGTGTGTGTGTGTGTGTGTCAGTCAGTGTGTGTGTGCCTGCCTGTGCAGGGCCTCTTTTTTAAATCGGATTGTGAACCTTTTTTTTATTGTATTTGGTTGTACTGTTTGTTTAAGTGATTTATGACATGTGGACAAGTTTGTTGTTTGTTGCTCGTGAAACGTCCCTTATTTTCGTGTGTGTGTGTGTGTGTGTGTTTTGCGTCTCAGCCTTGATCAAGCAGTCTCGTGAAGTTGTTTGTTTGTTTAGTGTTTCATGGAGAACGTGTTTTTGCGTGTGCTTGCAGTTTCTTACTTTTATATGGTGAGCTATTATTCAGTTTTGTGAGTTCGGAGGTGTTGATGTTAGTCAGTTTTGAGTGTTGAGATTTGTCGTCCTATGTCCTTCCAGTGAGATGGTTGTGTTGTGATGGTGTTGTGTGAACCTGGAATACGGTAAGGGACAGTTATTTTGTGTGTATAAGAAATCTTGTATTACCTGATGATGTTGTATGTGCTTACTTTTTTTTTTAATTTTTTTTATATTTTTTTCTCTTGTGTATGAGAAATATTGTATTAATTGATGTTGTGTATGCTCACGGATTCTTCCATTTTTCGTTCTTTCTTTCCATTCTGTTTGTCTGTCTGACATTGTCTTCTTTTATTGGTTTGTCTGTCTCTCTCTCCGTCTGTCGGTTTCTCTCTCTCTTTCTCTCTCTTTCTCTTTCTCTCTCTCTCTTTCTCTTTCTCTCTCTCTCTTTCTCTCTCTTGCTATCTCTCTCTTTCTCTCTCTCTCTTTCTCTCTCTCTCTCTTTTTCTCTCTCTTTCTCTCTCTCTCTCTTTCTCTCTCTCTTTCTCTCTCTCTCTCTCTCTCTCTTCCTTCTTTGTTTCCTTGTTTACTTCTACTTCTCTCCGTCTCCACTCTTTCTCGCCTTCTTTCTCATTCTCTGTGTCTCTTTCATGTTTCTCTCTCTTCTTTTCTTTTTTCATTCGCTCTACCCTGTTTACTCTTCAGTTTATAAGCAAGAAATATGTGTTTAAGTTAATAGTTAAAATTCTGTAAGGGCTTATATGTGTTTTTTTGTTTTGCCCACAGTTTTCACCTTTCTCTCTACTGGATTAAAGAACAACAAGACCAACCACAATGAGTCAGTGTGAACGTTACCAGTATGCCAAAACCAAACAATGGGGATTTCATCACACAAAAAACACGCAACGTGACAGCCAGATCAGGGGCAGGCACAGTGTGTGTGTGTGTACACCCTGGTGTGTGTGTGTCAGTGTGGGTGTGTGTATAATATGCCGTGTGTATGTGTCAACGTGCGTGCGTATGTGCATGTGTGTGAGAGAAAGAGATATAGAGAAATGAAACACACAAGTATACAGCCTGTTCCAAAAGAAACGCAACCAACCTGTTTCCAAAATCAAAGTGCAAAATTTATTTCGCAAATAATATTTCATGAAGTTACATATTTCATTTTTGGTACATTTCCAAATCACAACATGTTGCACTTTGGAAGGGATTTTGGCGGTAACTTCGCACAATGAAGCGTTCTTGTCGAGCAGTGAGGGCGGAAGGTCGTCCTGACCTGGGAGTATCATCTGTGCTACCTGTCACCCTCAACCGAATGACTAGACGAGAAATGGTGGATTTGTGAACATTCATGACCTGACTGACTGCTTGGGCCGTTTGGCCAGCGGCAAGCATGCCAATAGCACGCTCTTTTTCATTTTTAGACAAACGAGGCATTCTGCCGTCAGTCCAGCTGAAGAAGTCACTGCTATTTTCTACTGTATTGCCAGCTCAGTTGAAACTTGATCCATTCACAAACACATGGGCACTGTTCACGTGCGATGTCAATTTCACCCTCTCCACATTAGAGGTGACCAATTAACAAGAGGCGAAGCCATCAAGGCTCACGTAAGAAATCGACAAACAGTAACACAAACTCAATCACTCCGTCACACATACACACACACACACACACACACACACACACACACACACACACACACACACACACACACACACACACAGAAAGAGAATAGGTGAAACTGTGCAAGAAAGCGAGACACTAGATCTAGATCTGTCTGTCTGCATGTACACTAGTTTCGGCCCGCTCAAAATAATAATGACCGAGACTTTCAGTACTTCCTTCGCGTGACGTCTAATGTAATGTGACGTCTTCAAATGTTAGAGTTTCTACCACAGACATACACACGCACAAACAAACACACACACACGCACACACACACGCACGCACAGAGACAAAGTTACGATCGCATAGGCTACACTTACGTGAGCCAAAAACCAGTAACTGGCCATGGTGACCAATTAAAAACGCTCGGCAGACAGCTGTCTAATTTGTTGTGTGTCGTGTGTTTGAGTTGTCCCTATGTCGTCACGTATGTAACTTCATGAAATATTATTTGCAAAATAAATTTTGCACTTTGATTTTGCCAACAGGTTGGTTGCGTTTCTTTTGGAACAGGCTGTATATGAATGTCCTTAGCTCGGCAGCCTGCTTTGCCCTTCACAAAATGTGTACATTTACACATGTTTATGAAGGTTTTTTGTGTCCAGCATGTATGTACTGTTCCTTTGTGTGTATCTGATTAACTTATATATATAGCAGTTACAACTTACAAGTACTTTTTAAATGTATGTTCCTTTTTCTCTACATTTCGAATACACATCTACCCTTTGGGATGTGTCTTTTCTTGCATTTGAGTCATTCTCCAAAGCTGGTGAATTCTTAAAACGAAATTTTTACAGAAGCAAATGTGGTTAGACCTTTCCCCCTGTTTATGTGGATACAGTATGTTGAAGAAGCACCCACAGCAAAATAAATGAACATATTTGTATTTTGATATTAAATATAGTGTAATAATGTCAGTAAATCAATAAAAAAAGGCGTCAGAAAAATGGGAACAGGCTCGGTACATATATTGGAAGCTACGGTCCATTGCCACAATAAATTTATTATGCATGATTTGTTGAAAAGTCACTGACTTTGTGAAACGATAAAGGGTCATTCCTGTGTAATTCCTGGGGCGGGGATATAGCTCAGTTGGTAGCGCGCTGGATTTGTATTCAGTTGGCCGCTGTCAGCGCGAGTTCGATCCCAGGTTCGGCGGAAATTTATTTCACAGAGTCAACTTTGTGTGCAGACTCTCTTCGGTGTCCGAACCACCCCCCGTGTATACTACATTGGGTGTGCACGTTAAAGATCCCACGATTGACAAAAGGGTCTTTCCTGGCAAAATTGCTTAGGCACAGTTAATAATTGTCTACCATACCCGTGTGACTTGGAATAAGGCCGTGAAAGGTAAATATGCGCCGACATGGCTGCAATCTACTGGCCGTATAAAATTTCATCTCACACGGCATCACTGCAGAGCGCCTAGAACTGTACCCACGGAATATGCGCGATATAAGCTTCATTGATTGATTGATTGATTGATTTTCTTTGTGTTTGAGACCCCCAAAAATGAAGTTGAAAACAGCCAGACGAGGAGAACGAAGTTTTCGGTAGTGTCTGACGAGTCGAGGGAAAGACAAAGGAAAACGGGACCAGTGCCCACGCCGCCGTGACCCATTTTCCTGCCTGGGTGTGGTAAGTGTTCAAGGTAGGCAATACTTTTGACGGCCACTTCATCATGGTCTCTAATCTCAGTTTGTAGCAAAATTATGTCAGCGTATTGAAAGGGGATGATACATTCCGGGAGCTGACGCTTCCGCACACCGATCGAGCAGCAGCCGCACATAATAGTTGCAGCAAGAAAAGGGGGGGAAGTTGGTGCTAGACTAGTAGCAGTTTCAATTTTAGGTCAGGGGAATGTTGTAATTTGTCTGGTCACGATAACAAGTATAAGAGAAGTACAACACAGACAATTTTGGGACAACACAGAACATTTTGAAAACAGGGCTGGTTTCATTTGGCCAAGTAAGGGTAAATTAACGGAAGGGAGGTAACCACCGCATAACAAAGTGCTCATCATAGGGTGTCACAAGTTACCTCCCATGTAGTGCTGTACTGATTTCAATGGGAACTAAGGCCCCCCCAAAAAATTGTCTGTTTAGGGTAACATGACCAAAAAAAGTAGGGTCGGTAGGTAGGTAGGGTTTTTTTTTTGTGTGTGTGTGTGTGTGTGTAAATGCTATGTTGGCTGAACATTCACTTCTTATATTTGATGAATACATGTTTCAAAACTAACGTATAAATAAAACAGAGAGAAAGGGAGAGAAAGAAACGCCAAATGTCTCTTTTTAGCATTTTTACCTCTTTTTTTTTTTGAAATAAAAAAAAAGTTTTTGGGTCGGCGCCAAATCGATAGGGTCGGTCGGGTTACCCTAAACAGACAATTTTTTTTTTTTGGCCTAAGGAATTTTAGGAAAGAACTTTACAGTGATTACAAATAATTAAGGAAAAGCAACCACAATAAGTTTGAGAAGTAAAAGATCAAACTCAGACATTTCTTTAATTGTTGATTTTAGGGGGAAAAGTTTCACTAAAAATACTTGGACAAGAACCTTAAATAATTTAGTGGGGCTAAAGCTTGGGTCATATAGAGCTGTACCTTTCCACTACAGAAAGGGAAGAAGGAAGAACAACACGGGGTTATAACATGGTATTTCAACTATTTTGTTGCAGATGTCAACATCGTCGGATGTACGCACTTCAGCGCCCATGAGCAGAACCGATCCAGGTACACGGGAATTACTTGAGAGACTAAGATTTTAGAAGAAGCTTTCGAGAGTGGGGCGAGGGGACACAGGGGTCATAGAATGGAGCACCTTTCTATAACAGTGGCACCTGATGTCAGAAGAAAGATTGTGGAGGGGAAATCCATCGACCTGGCAATTCCCCTTGCCAAAGCCTTTAGGGACAGGCACGAGGGACAGGCAGACAGTGGCCTTTGTCCTGGACGACCAGGGGCGCCTGGTCCCAAAGGAAGAAAAGAGGGAAAAAGGTAAATTGCTAGCAATTTGTTGGCACAATATAGACATGGCCACAGGCGAAAATAATTCTGCTTGGAAGCACACACCATTCAGTAACTTTAACGATATCTGCAGGATCCTCCCAGGATTGAGCCCTTACAAAAGGCCATGTTGTTGTGGTCTGGTTTAGTGGAGGAGGGTCCTGTGGCTGCACCATTACCAACCTGTATCCATTGCTAGTCTTTCTCACCCTGTGAGAGCCAGGGGTTGGCGTGCTAAACAGAGTGATTTGGTTGGTGTACACCACCAGATTACTTCTGCAAGTATAGTACGTAATGGGCAAAACAGAGCTGAGACGTCAGCCAGGGGCCTGCTGATTTGCTGGTACAGATGAGGGCATTTGGATACAGAGAAGCGGAGGGGGTGCATTTCAAAATTAGGTGTTTAAAAAAGTGGTCAATTACTGCCTGTGGTTATATCTATCTCCCCACTAAGATTGGTGCGAAAATCCATTGCGCCATCTACACAAACTGCTTATGAACAAGGTGTACACCGCTTCGAGGCATTTAGGGACTCTCTTGGGCTACCCCAGAGCTGGCCCGCACCAGAATCGCATGTATTGCATTTTGCAGCGTCTGTCTTTACAACACTGTGCGCCAGCAACAGTTAGAACTTACTTAGCGGGTGAAGCTGTAAACACAAACTGAACGGTTGGGAGGACCCCACCGACAATTTTGTACTTAAGTAATTGTTACAGGGGTTGGCCAAGGAGGGCCAGCGACAGGTTAACAGGCTGCCCATCACTTTTGATAGGCTAAAGCAGTTGATCGACATCTTGCCCAGCATATGTATGAATCAGTTTGAGGTAAACTTGTGTATCTTATAAGCTGCATTAACCTCCGCTTAAGTATTAACATTTGAAAATATATATGTTTACAGCTTGCTGGATCATAGGATCAAGTTTTATTTCTCGCATGGACAAGGGTTTGAAACAGAAGGGGCAGGGTCTACTGCTCCCAATACCCACAAGGCTTATTGGACGACCAGGACTCCGCCTAGGCCAGGTGCGTCCGCTTGTGGTGGAGACCCTGAAGACTAGTGTGCCTCCAACATACATGGTTCTGCATGTTGGGGCCAATGATATTGGGTTGCTCAACACCTTTACCTGGAGGAAGGAACTGGAGGAGTGTGTCCTGTTCATGCGGACCTTATGCCCCGACACAACCCTGGTATGGTCGGACATGCTGCCCAGACAGAGCTGGCGGTACAGTCAATCTGTAGCGGGGGCAGAGAGGGCCAGAAAATGGGCACAAAGGAAGGCAAGAAAAGTGTTTGGGGCTGAGGGAGGGGAGGTAATTAAGCACCCCAACATAAGCAACGACGGCTGGTGCCTCGCCGCAGATGGTGTACACCTCAGCGAATGGGGCAACACACTCTTTGTTGCGAACTTAGAGAGACAGCTCACATGTATAATTAGGGCGGGCAGAAGTGGCGTAAATTGCTAGCAATTTGATGGCATAAGATAGACATGGCCACAGGCGAAAGTAATTCTGCTTGGAAGCACAAACTATTCAGTAACTTTAACGATATCTGCAGGATCAGTAACTTTAACGATATCTGCAGGATCCTCCCAGGATTGAGCCCTTACAAAAGACCATGTTGTTGTGGTCTGGTTCAGTGGAGGAGGGTCCTGTGGCTGCACTATTACCGACCTGTATCCATTGCTAGTCTTTCTCACCCTGTGAGAGCCAGGGGTTGGCGTGCTAAACAGAGTGATTTGGTTGGTGTACACCACCAGATTACTTCTGCAAGTATAGTACGTAATGGGCAAAACAGAGCTGAGACGTCAGCCAGGGGCCTGCTGATTTGCTGGTACAGATGAGGGCATTTGGATACAGAGAAGCGGAGGGGGTGCATTTCAAAATTAGGTGTTTAAAAAAGTGGTCAATTACTGCCTGTGGTTATGTCTATCTCCCCACTCTGCGCCCGATTATGCCAAAAAGTAATAACCTGATAGAACAGAAATATGTGTTGTTTCGAACCTCTGCATTTGTGTCAGAGGAATAGTGATTCAGAACAGCTAAATGTTTGGTTGTACATGTATAGACATTTTTACCCTGGTCAGGGTTTTGTGCTTAATGAGGAATGTACATTGAAACTGCTATGCTACTGTTGTAGGTCGAGCAAAACCAAGGTGACTAGTATAGCTAGAAAATTGAAGAAAACTGGAGCTAGAAATTGCGCCACAATTTCGGTGCTGGTCTATCATCCAGGGTGTTTTGTCTCCCGACCAAGCTGTTTGAGAATAACCCAAAATGCCGACACAGTAGCCTGCTGAATAGGAATAAAACCAATTCAGCATACAGGAGTACGTCGTTCGCCCGACATAACAACATTTAAGATTGAGGCTTAAATGTCTTTATGTAGCGATACCACTCTCGCATATTTACACATATACACACAACTTCCATCCTCATACCGCACCATCTAAAACTTCACCCTGGTAGTAACATTTCCAACATTTATTGAGCTGGTATATATACATGTGTTCGTCCTGATATGGCTCTGCGTAGTCGGCTGGACGTTAAGCAACAAATAAACAAACAAACAAACAAATATACATGTGTATCCACACGTCCACAAACTCCCCTGACTGGGGTTCAAAATTCCACGAGCAACAAACTTGCTGCTGTACATTCCTCTTTAAGCAAAACACCCTGACCAGGGTAAAAATGTCTATACATGTACAACCAAACATTTAGCTGTTCTGAGTCACTATTCCTCAGCCCCAATTACATAAGTTCAAAACAAACATATTGTTGTTCAATCAGGTTAATACTTTTTGGCATAATCGGGCGCAGAGTGGGGAGATAGACATAACCACAGGCAGCAATTATCCACTTTTTTAAACACAAAATTTAGAAATGCACCCCCTCCGCTTCTCTGTATCCAATTGCCCTCATCTGTACCAGCGAATCAGCAGGCCCCTGGCTGACGTCTCAGCTCTGTTTTGCCCATTACGTACTATACTTGCAGAAGTAATCTGGTGGAGTCCACCAACCAAATCACTCTGTTTAGCACGCCAACCCCTGGCTCTCACAGGGTGAGAAAGACTAGCAATGGATACAGGTCGGTAATGGTGCAGCCACAGGACCCTCCTCCACTGAACCAGGCCACAACAACATGGCCTTTTGTAAGGGCTCAATCCTGGGAGGATCCTGCAGATATCGTTAAAGTTACTGAATAGTGTGTGCTTCCAAGCAGAATTACTTTCGCCTGTGGCCATGTCCATCTTATGCCAACAAATTGCTAGCAATTTACCCCACATCTGCCCGCCCTAATTATACCTATGAGCTGTCTCTCTAAGTTCGCAACAAAGAGTGTGTTGCCCCACTCGCTGAGGTGTACACCATCTGCGGCGAGGCACCGGCTGTCGTTGCTTATGTTACAGCAACTGCTAGATTAACTTAAAATGAAAAGTTATTCTATTATACGCCTAACTTACCCCCCACCCCCCCCTTCAGATGAACACTTGTTATTGTTGCGAATTGATTTTAACAACTTGCCCAATTTACGAAACCTGTGAAAATCCGCCATCTTGTGTCACTGGGTTCCCTAAGTTATTCCCTTTTGTATACCCGTACGGCTTGTGATTTCCACCTTCCCAATATCTTTATCTCTTCCATTGTCCTACCGCTTATGTCAGCTGTAGTTGCAGCTCCAATACGGAACGTCCAAGACATAGGCCACTGTCTGCCTGTCCTCTTGCCTGTCCATAAAGGATTTGGCAAGGAGAATTGCCAGGTCGATGGATTTCCCCTCCACAATCTTTCTTCTGACATCATGTGCCACTGTTATAGAGAGGTGGTCCATTCAATGACCCCTGTGTCCTTCCGCCCCTTTCTCGAAAGCGTCTTCCAAAAATCTCAGCCTCTCACGTAATTCCCGTGTACTTGGATCGGTTCCGCTCGTGGGCGCTGAAGTGTGGGCATCCGACGATGTTGTCGCATCCTGTCTGGTCTCTCGCCCATCAACCCACCAGTCTCGCTGGCTTGGGCCCGGCTGCCCATGGCCCCAGTCTCGCTGGCTCGGTCCCGGCTGCCCATGGTCCCCGTCTCGCTGGCTCGGTCCTGGCTGCCCATGACCACTTGGCCCTGTTCGCTGCTGCACTGGGCTGCGTGACCTCAGTCTGGCTGGTCGCCTGCCTGCCCCCCGGCGTTGAGGTCGTCCTCTCCCAGACATCTGTAACACTCAGACTATGAATAGTTGAATTACCATGTTATAACCCAGTGTTGTTCTTCCTTCTTCCGATTCTGTAGCGGCAAGGTACAGCCCGATGAGACCACAGCATTAGCCCCCCCTAATTATTTAAGGTTCTTGCCCAAGTAGTTTTTAGTAGAACTTGTCCCCCCTAAATTCGACAATTAAAAACATGTCTGCGTTTGATATTAAACTTTTCAAACTTATTGTGATTGCTTTTCCTTCATTATTAGTAATCACTGTAAAGTTCTGTCCTCGAATTCCTTAGTTCCCATTGAAAACAGTACAGCACTACATGGGAGGTAACTTGTGACCCCCTATGACGAGTACTCTGTTATCCGGTAGTTACCTCCCTTCCTTTAATTTACCCTTACATGGCAAAACGAAACCGTCATGTTTTCCAAATTGTCGTGCTGTACCAAAATTGACTGCGTTGTCCATCTCCTATCCCTGTAAACGTGACCAGGCAAATTACAACATGCCCCCGGCCTTTACTAGCACCAACTTCCCCCCTTTTCTGCGACTATTATGAGTGGCTGCTGCTCGGTCACTTCGACAGTGTGCGTAAGACGATCAGCTCCCGGCATGTATCACCCCTTTCCAATATGCTGACCGAATTTTGCTACAAAATACACGAGCTACAAGGCGACTGCTGAGAAAGTTGTGGTATCCTAGAGATTGGATTCCCCATGAAGAAGTGTCAGTCAAAAGTATTGCCTACCGTGAACACTCACCACACCCCAGCAAAAAGTAGGTCACGGTGTCGTGGACGCCGGTTCCGCGGTTTTCCTTTGTCTTTCCCTCGACTCCGATGTGACTCGTCAGACACTACCAAAACTTCGTTCTCCTCGTCGAATCGATGTAAAAAGTGAATTACTTTTAAATTGAAACTGCTATGCTACTGTTGTAGGTCGAGCAAAACCAAGGTGACTAGTATAGCTAGAAAATTGAAGAAAACTGGAGCTAGAAATTGCGCCACAATTTCGGTGCTGGTCTATCATCCAGGGTGTTTTGTCTCCCGACCAAGCTGTTTGAGAATAACCCAAAATGCTGACACAGTAGCCTGCTGAATGGGAATAAAACCAATTCAGCATACAGGAGTACGTCGTTCGCCCGACATAACAACATTTAAGATTGAGGCTTAAATGTCTTTATACAACTCCTGCAATGCAACCGAGGGGTGGATTAAATCTAGTTGATTATTTTTAGACAAGTGAGAAATTAGAACGAACTACTTTGATTACACCAAAAATCACACGTGGATTATTCGAAGTAAGAATAAAGAGGGCTAAAAAATAATCAACACTAGAATTTATTTTTAGAACATTTGAAACCCAGACGATTGGACCCTGTTGCGGAAGAATACGTACAACGTTGACTCAAAACTGTAACAACAATGGCTGACGTGTATGAAGTACACGCATACCTCGCCAGGTTTGTTTCTGTGACTATAGTCGACAGACAATGCCATTTGCTTTGTGTGTGTTTTTGTTGTTGCTTACTGTACGTGTAAAATCCAGTTCTGGCAACAAACCTTGCAAATTTCCAGAAGCTGCAATCTGAAGCGACCTATCTCTGATTCTAGCAGACGATCTCTCCAATGTTTAACACAAAATCAGCAAACTCTCCTGTCACATAGAACGTCCATTATATAGTGCAATGTTGAAATGAAGTTACCGGTCTGAAACATTTAGTCGTTTCTTCTGAGACAATCCTTGGTCTCTTATCATCTACAGATTTACCGCAGCCTTCACCACGCGAATTCACAACAGAAGTCAGACTTTCGAACATATACAATCTACGTAGGCAAGCACGATACGTCATGACGTCATATGATTCCTAGCATATTGACGTAATGCTAAACATCCGGTTATCCCGAGTTTTCTCCGTAATACATGTCCGTGGGTTTTTCAATGTTCGGTTATTTCCGTGGCTTCATGCGGAAAGGGAAGCGTCGTCTGCTATCAACGACATGGACCATTCTGGTCCTTGTTGCTGACAAAAACATGATTTTAACACAGAATGTAATGTCAGAATAGCTATATAAACGCTATTGTGTTTTAATCGTAGCAATGGGGTCCGATATTTAGACCAGACAAGTATAATGCCGACGAGTCGGAGACTAAGAATAAAGTAAAAGAATAGGGACTATTTGAATGACGCGCATTTGACACTCTGAGTGATTAGGCTGAAATGAAATTGCGTACAAAATGTCGTCTGCATGACTGCATGTTCGACCCGTGTTGTTCGTTGTATAAATAGCTTAAACAATGACGACAACTCGTTGATTACTGGAAAATAAACCACTCGTGGGTATTTGCAGCCGCTTGGTAATTCACTCGTGTGCTCCGCACACTCGTGAATTACCAAGCGGCTGCAAATACCCACTCGTGGTTTATTTTCCAGTAATCAACTCGTGGTCATTGTTTAAGCTCTATTTATATTTGGATTAAAAACAAGCTCTGAAAATTAAAAATATAAAAATTATTATCAAAATTAAGTTGTCCAAATCAATTTAAAAACACCTTCATCTTATTCCTTGTCGGTTCCTGATTCCAAAAACATTAGATATATGTTTCGATTAAAAACACGCTCAGAAAGTTAAAACGAAGAGAGGTACAGAAAAGCGTGCTATCCTTCTCAGCGCAAGTACTAACCCGCTCTTTTTGTCACTTTCACTGCCTTTGCCGTGCGCGGTGGACTGACGATGCTACGAGTATACGGTCTTGCTGCGTTGCATTGCGTTCAGTTTCATTCTGTGAGTTCGACAGCTACTTGACTAAATGTTGTATTTTCGCCTTACGCGACTTGTTTTTCTTGTTCTTGTTTTGTTTACCCGTGCATGTTTTTCCTTTTTTGAAAAGTATGGTTACTTTGGTACTCACGACGTGCTGCAAAGAATGTTTTTAGCGACCGGCTGCGAAGGTTAAAACAAAGATTGCTCACTTATGACATTGTATTGCATTCTCAAAAGCGAATATTATGAATTTGATGCTTTATCCAGTGACCAAGTTTTGTGCGCACCAGTGACAACAATTAGACGTGTTGTGAATGATGTCTCCGGTAGAAGGCTAATTTAATTATCCCCCGGACAATTTCCCCGTGTACATCTGCCCTCTGAACAATTGCCCCAGACAAATGCCCCAAACCATGGGCGGACAGTTGCCCCCCCCCCCCCCCTTTCCGACAACTGCCCCCCGAATACCCCATCCTCCCCAGCATCGTGTGTGTGTGTGTGTTTATGTGAAATCAGTGGAGACAAGGCAGATGAGACACAGTTCACACAATTAACATACAAGCAAAAAACCACAGAGTCAATGCATAGTGTTGCTGCAGTAGGCCACCGAAGTGACAATTATTTTATTAAATTCTGTAATTATTTCACCTTATTAAATTCTGTAATTATTTTACCTTACCTATGTTTTTCAAGAATAGATAGTTAATTGCCCAACCTGTTAATTAATTTAGTTTGGGATTCTCATGGAATCCAACAATTGAATTTCATTATAAAATCTAGAGAGTCCATAAAGCTTTTGGGGCTGTTACGCCATAACGCTGACAATTGAAACGTTAGTTTGATATTATTTAGATATATGTTTATGCCAGATGCCACAGTCGCCGGCTGCTCAGCCCAAAAACCGCTCAGGGCGAAAGGGAAGTAGTCTGGACCTGGTGCAACTGTGGACTATAGCCTAAGTTTCGGTTCCAGACCAATCAATAATGGTACTGCACCGAAGCTCAAACGGTGGTGCCAGCACACCCTGGCAGCATGCAGAAGAAAAATTGTCAGAATCGAAAGTGAATAGGAGCTGATAAGGGCATGTAATGTAATAAACCATGGACAGAATTATGGCATGGACAACCCATCGTTAGAGGCTAACTCATTCCAGTGACAGGAACTAAAAGTACAAGCAAATTTACGAATATATTCAGCAAGGTGACAACAATAATAGCTTGCAATATAATGACACCATGACAAGGATAAGAATCTAAATTTGCATTGCAATATGTAACCAAAGGGGATAACTGGTAAACATAGGGATGGGTGGGAGGGAAAAGACGGAGAATAAGTCAAAAGTATCGACAGAGCAAAAATGATGTTGTCTGTAGGAAGACAAGGAGAGAGTGCCGAACGAGGTCAAGGGGAAAGCATCCACGCGAAGCTGGCTGGAACAATCTCTGGCATTACCCAGCGATTGGTCCATGTGCTACTCATTAATATTCATGGGGTTACAGCAGAGGAATTCCGATTTCCCATAAATGTCCTTGTTCCCACAAGACTTTTTATGTGAAATCAGTGGAGACAAGGCAGATGAGACACAGTTCACACAATTAACATACAAGCAAAAAACCACAGAGTCAATGCATAGTGTTGCTGCAGTAGGCCACCGAAGTGACAATTATTTTATTAAATTCTGTAATTATTTTACCTTATTAAATTAGAGAGCGGAGTGGCGCAGTGGTTAGAGCGCTTGCCTCTCACGCTGGAGGTCGTGGTTCGTCCCCCACTCGGGGACAAATACAAATACCCGATTTTTCCGAGCGCTCTCCAGTCCACCCAGCTGGAAATGGGTACCTGACCCTATTCAGGGCCGGGGAAGGCAAAGGCAGCGAGGGAGAGGAGATGGGCACCGCCCTCATAAAAAGCTGGCCCCCAGAAAAGTGAAGATCTCTAACATCTCTCTCCCCTACGACCAGATGGTTATGGGAATACCTTTACCTTTACCTTTTTTTTTATTAAATTCTGTAATTATTTTACCTTACCTATGTTTTTCAAGAATAGATAGTTAATTGCCCAACCTGTTAATTAATTTAGTTTGGGATTCTCATGGAATCCAACAATTGAATTTCATTATAAAATCTAGAGAGTCCATAAAGCTTTTGGGGCTGTTCCGCCATAACGCTGACAATTGCCAGGCAATTGGCTGCGCAGCGCCAAAAGTAGGAAGTAGGAGAAATAGTGGCCTATGCAACAACACTGTTTAGGGGGAAATCCAACGGATGGAAACACAGACTTGAAACGATATGAGTAGATTTGAGCAGTGTTCTGGCAGCAGCCCTCATCCTCGTGGTTGGTAAAGACTATGTTGTTGTTGTGCCTTGTGGATACTGAGACAGGAGAACATCCTGCACGAATTCAAACAGAGAGATTCCCGGCAGTAAAATGGACACATAAATTGTACAGGAGTCATAATACTGTCTGCCTTTGCCAAGGAGCTGAAAAAAGACAAGAAATTATTGGAGGAGAGCTGAAAAAGTCTCTGCCGGAGGTTAATCCAAACAGACATGCATGACAGGGCAGTAACCATAATAACATGGGACAGGTTACAGAGCACACTCTGCCCTTCCTAGCTGTTGCACCACTGAGAGACACACCGAACAATGCAATTAACATAATAACACTAAGGAGAGGTTACAGAGGACACTCTGCCCTTCCTAGCATAACTGAACTCTCGACAAGGCGGGGTTGGAACTAGGGTGCGGACGAACGTGCGTCCCGTATGTATGTTTTGAAGGCATCCGATTTCCATCTTCCGAGCTGACGGATCTGACAAGCCTCGCTCGGCTGCTGCAGTTGCTGCACCTATACGAAAGCTATAACAATGGTAATGAGAGGGGTCAACCTGACAAAAGACCAAAGCTCGTTTGAGCACTGTTTCGAATTCCTTAGGTAGGACTGGTCTGCCAGAAGCCCATGCAAAAAGAGGGCTGTTACCTGGACGGCGCAATTGCAAGTAGGCTGAGGGAGGACGTTGGATCAGGGACGGCACACATCTTATGTATGTATCCCAGGGCAAACACATACGAGGAGATTGTAGCCGGCTTGTTCGACTTATTCGTGAGAAAGGAAATGAACAGTGCAATGGTGCCTACTGGAATGGGAGGTGCTAATGCTAGGCAATGCTTGTCAGCAAACTCTACAAATAAGGTCCAGGCTCGACGGTATGACCTCTGAGTAGGTGGAGCAAGAGACGATTTGAGGAGTAGATTTGAGGAGTAGGCTTAACATGGAGGTTTGGGGTTCAAGCAGGGCAGCAGAGGTACCTGTACTGGGTTGTGTCATGATAAGTCTATCCTTGGAGGTCTGTTTGGTGAGAATATCCGCCAAGGTCAGATTATCTGTGTAAAAAGACAAACATTTGTTAGCGAGGGACTCTCCCCACAGTTCCACTGCCAGCGCGATGGGGTACAGCTCAAGCAGGGTGATTGACTGGGAGCGCGCGCCACAGGTCGTTCCATGTCCCAGACAACCACTGAGCCAAAGACTGCTCCATATCCTAGTGAACCAAATGCATCTGTGAACAGGTTAAGTGAATCCGAGATCAGGAATCTGCCAGGAAGAACAAGAGATTTGTCATTGAAAACTTTCAGAAACAATGTCCACATGAGCATGTCAGCGCGGACTTCTTTCGCAATTCTGATAAAGTGATGGGGCTTGGACACACTGACAGTCTGTGATCAGAATCTGATGGTTGACACCAGATAGATGGTGCCTTGAAAACATTCAAAATGTGACTAGTATGACAACCAGACGGATGGTGCCGTGTACATTCAAAATGTGACTAGTTTTTATGTATCGTGGGCTGGGTGAGAGAAACGGGGCTGAAAGGATTGCTGGGGCTGTGATCCAAATTGAAACTCCTGGGAGCGATTGCCTCTACCGCGGTTGTTTAAAAACCGAGGCAGGATTGAAAAGGGGTGGGTCACTGGTTTGGGGCAGTGGGTGATTGGGTGAAATGCTCTGCACCCAGCATTAAAACACTGATGTTGATAAGAACATTGCGTGCCTGCTGAGCATTCACCTGATTTGTGGAAGGAAAAACATGCCCCGCTGGGGATGGGGACTTGTTGGGAAGTACGAGGGAGGGAGTTTGTAAGCCCAAGGGAGGTTGGGTGGGATGCCATCGTGGCATTCATATAAAGTTCCAAGTGAGTGGTACCCCAAATGGCTTCCCCTCGCTCGATCAGGCGACGAAACTAGGCGTCATAAAAACGCCAGTCGCCCCGCTTCCCTGCCATCTTGACCACGACCTCCATGTGGTGAGCTAGCCCAGGAGCTAGCTCAGGCCGTCTCGCAGTGACGATGGCAGAAAAACGGTTCCAAGCCAGGGTCCATGTGGTTGGGTCCATTTGGGGCTTCATTTTGGGGCGCTTCTGTAGATAAAGGCCAGTTGGGGAAGTCGGGTCAAACGCAAACAGAGGGGGTTCATTAGCGGGATCTTCCAGTAGGTCATGTAGGTCAATAAATTGACCCTGCCAAATTTGGTCTTTTAGTTTTCCCGAAATAGTGGCAGTAACTGGGCTGGAAGACGATATAAAGTGGGACTGACCGAGGGTTACGGGAGGGTAGGTACCTGTTATGTCGGTGACGGCGTTGTCGATCACGTTCATCACAGGGTCCTCGGGGAGCTCAGCGGCAGATTCCTGGGCCACCAACGCCTGGAGGACGGCCTGTGTGACCGCTTGGACAAGCGCCGGGTCAGGAGCTGCAGCTGGGGGAGCAGCTGGTTGTTGCCTGGCTCCCAGAGGGGCGACATCAACTGGTTGTGCTTGAGCCCTGATGGGTCCCCGGGTTGGTCTCCTCAGTTTGGCCGTAGCCGAGGCAACACCAGCGGCAGCTCTGCGCTTAGGAGGCATGCTAACCAGGAATACAAACGGGCAGCCGAACTAGTGTTCTGTATGGAGGGTGTGTATTCATTGGCACAGAGACATAGCAGGGGAAGGAATATGAATCTATCGTTTACGAAGTCAAATCCTCAATCACACTGTAGTGGCCCAGTCAGCCCAATTAGGCTGAAGGACAAGTGAAGTTCGGAACATAAGTGCACTGGGGCATGCTTGGCAATAAACAGAAAGTGCACAGTGGCATAGAGCCAGTGCTTGGCATCAACATAATGTGCATGGTGGCATAGTGCCAGTGCTTGGCGATCAACAATGTGCAAGGTGGCATAGTGCCAGAGCTTGAAATCAACATATAGTGCACGGTGGCATGAGCCAGTGCTTGGCAAGTTCAAGGTGGCATGGGACAGAGCTTGAACTGAATAACATAGAGTGCACTGTGGCATGAGCCCGTGCTTGGCAAGTGCAAGGTGGCATGGGGCAGAGCTTGAACTGAATCAACATAGAGTGCACGGTGGCATGAGCCAGTGCTTGGCAAGTTCAAGGTGGCATGGGACAGAGCTTGAAATAACATAGAGTGCACGGTGGCATGAGCCAGTGCTTGGTGGCATGGGCCAGAGCTTGAAATCAACATAGAGTGCACGGTGGCAAGAGCCAGTGCTTGGCAATCAACATAAAGTGCAAGGTGGCATGGGCCAGTGCTTGAAATCAACATAGAGTGCACGGTGGCATGAGCCAGTGCTTGGCAATCAACATAAAGTGCAAGGTGGCATGGGCCAGAGCTTGAAATCAACATAGAGTGCACGGTGGCATGAGCCAGTGCTTGGCAAGTGCAAGGTGGCATGGGCCAGAACTTGAAATCAACATAGAGTGCACGGTGGCAAGAGCCAGTGCTTGGCAATCAACATAAAGTGCAAGGTGGCATTGGCCAGAGCTTGAAATCAACATACAGTGCACGGTGGCATGAGCCAGTGCTTGGCAATCAATATAAAGTGCAAGGTGGCATAATGCCAGTGCTTGGCAATAACAAAATGCAAGGTGGCATGGGCCAGTGGTTGGCAATAACATCAAGTGCACCGTGGCATAGAACCAGTGCCTAGCAAAAACATAAAATGCAAGGTGGCATGGGCCAGTGGTTGGCAATAACATCAAGTGCACCGTGGCATAGAACCAGTGCTTAGCAATCAATATAAAGTGCACGGTGGCATGGGCCAGTGCTTGGCAATAACAGAAAAATGCACCGTGGCATAGAACCATACAAAAATAGCACATTCCACGGAGGGAGCCGATCATGACGTCATTCCGAAAACAGCCGAACATGTTGGAATTTCGAAAATGCAGGGTGCGGCATATGGCAGAACTCACACCCGCGGGGGCTTTTTAGCGCCAGCCAACAAGGCACCGCGAACTGATTTATAAAACTGGTGCAAACCGTGGGATTTCGAGCCAAGTTGCCGATTTGACTTTGATCGGTCAAACCTTCCGTTGTGGTTCCAGAAAGAACCAAAGGCACGCCGCGCACGGACGATGCGAGATCGTTGTAAACAAAGGCCCACCGCATGATTACACATTTTAAAGTAACTTGCGTGTTTTTCTTCCAGAGTGGTTTCATGCATTCGTTTTCTTACACACGAAGGGGCACGTTGCCGAGGTAAAAGCTTAGAAATGATGACGTGAGCGCCGGTCCGAGCTGCAATCACAGACGCAACTGCAAGAATCCGACCGGCTAACCCGCCGTTTGGGTCAGTGTCGAAGGAAATATCGTTATCGCCTATGATCAGCAATACCAAGTCGGGTTTCCGTACCGAAAGGGCTAGTATGTCTTCGTTTTCTAAAGTGTCCAAAGTCTTTCCCCCGCGACACACAAAAAAAAAAACTTTACTGAATCGACCTTTCCCATAAGGTTGAAATCGGGGGGGGGGGGGGGGGGGGGGGTGGGGTGGAACCGAGGGTCTGTTCGACCGTAAAAATGGCCTACAATCACGGCGTGCTTTCCTGGCATCACGGCAAAATAAGATAACAACGAAGAAAAATAGAATGAATAACAGTACCTTAATGATCGTTGAAGCGAAGACACGGGATCAAGTAGAAGAATAGAAGACACAAGAGAGCGAGAAGGAAGTGTAAAGAAGAGAAGTCAGGGAAAAGACGGAGAATAAGTCAAAAGTATCGACAGAGCAAAAATGATGTTGTCTGTAGGAAGACAAGGAGAGAGTGCCGAACGAGGTCAAGGCAAAGCATCCACGCGAAGCTGGCTGGAACAATCTCTGGCATTAACCAGCGATTGGTCCATGTGCTACTCATTAATATTCATGGGGTTACAGCAGAGGAATTCCGATTTCCCATAAATGTCCTTGTTCCCACAAGACTTTTTGTGTTTATGTGTGTGTGTGTGTGTGTGTATATGCGTGCGTGCGTGTGAGTATGTGTGTGCGTCTGTGTTTGTTTCTGTGTGTCTTTTTCTATGTGTGTGTGAGTGTGTGTAAGTGCGTGCGCGTCTGTGAGTACGTGCGTGCGTGTTTGTGTGTGTGTCTTTTTGTCCCTGTGTGTCTGTTTGCACGTGCGTGCGTAAAATGTTAACGCCGCGTGCATGCGTGTGTTTTCGAAATGTGTATTGTGTGCGTGCGTGCGTACGTGCGCACGTATGCGTACAGGACGCGGTTCAAGCACCGTTTGGAGAGACCTGCATTATTCAGTGACGCACAAACCCAAACCTGTGTGTGTGTGTGTGTGTGTGTGTGTGTGTTTAAGTGTGCGTGCGTGTGTGCGTGTGTGTGTTTCTGTGTGTGCGTGCGTGTGTGTGTATGTGTGTGTGCATCAAACGTTCTTAAAGGAATGGTGAATATAAAACTTAAAGCGTTCATTGCAGAAATAATTATAATCATGATAGCAAGAGAAGTGTAAAGCGGTTCCTTTCTTTATTTGGTGTTTAACGTCGTTTTCAACCATTCAAGGTTATATTGCGACGAGTGTAAAGCGGTCATGCATAGCATGCAAATAAAACACATATAGAATTGCAAGTTAATTTGTTTATATATTTGGACAGTAATAATACAATCCAAAGATTGATACTATAAACTTTATATTGCAGGTATTGGACAGAAAGCCTGGTGAGGTGCACTTTGTTTCCATGAGTGGTAGATAAAACACATATGGACAGCACTTGCAGTATTAGTTGCCTTTTGCTTTAAGCTTTATTGTTGTATATCCGGCACATTATGTTGTCAGTTGTTCTTTCGGATTTTTCAAAGTGTGGTGTTTGTTTTTGCATGATCTGAGTATTGTTGATCACAATAAAATTGATATAATTATACATTTTCTTGTGTGTTTTTGACTCACATGCGAAGCAAAAGTGAGTCTATGTACTCACCCGAGTCGTCCGTCCGTCCGTCCGTCCGGACGTCCGTCCGTCCGTCCGGACGTCCGTCCGTCCGTCCGGAAAACTTTAACGTTGGATATTTCTTGGACACTATTCAGTCTATCAGTACCAAATTTGGCAAGATGGTGTATGATGACAAGGCCCCAAAAAACATACATAGCATCTTGACCTTGCTTCAAGGTCAAGGTCGCAGGGGCCATAAATGTTGCCTAAAAAACAGCTATTTTTCACATTTTTCACATTTTCTCTGAAGTTTTTGAGATTGAATACCTCACCTATATATGATATATAGGGCAAAGTAAGCCCCATCTTTTGATACCAGTTTGGTTTATCTTGCTTCAAGGTCAAGGTCACAGGAGCTCCTCAAAGTTGGATTGTATACATATTTTGAAGTGACCTTGACCCTGAACTATGGAAGATAACTGTTTCAAACTTAAAAATTATG
Organism: Littorina saxatilis; assembly: GCF_037325665.1. NCBI lineage: Eukaryota > Metazoa > Mollusca > Gastropoda > Littorinimorpha > Littorinidae > Littorina > Littorina saxatilis. The sequence goes on along the minus strand of NC_090260.1, from coordinate 45,262,760 downwards.
TGGGGCACATGTTATGCTTTCATCATGAGACACATTTGGTCACATATGATCAAGGTCAAGGTCACTTTGACCCTTATGAAATGTGACCAAAATAAGGTAGTGAACCACTAAAAGTGACCATATCTCATGGTAGAAAGAGCCAATAAGCACCATTGTACTTCCTATGTCTTGAATTAACAGCTTTGTGTTGCATGACCTTGGATGACCTTGACCTTGGGTCAAGGTCACATGTATTTTGGAAGGAAAAATGTGTAAAGCATGTGAGTCGTATGGGCTTTGCCCTTCTTGTTTAATTATATGTGTGATTGTCAAATACGTATTCAACACCTCGTCAAATTCAAGGTTGATACGTTTTCACATTTACGCAGGATCTCTCTCTCTTTCTCTCTCTCTCTCTCTCTCTCTCTCTCTCTCTCTCTCTCTCTCTCTCTCTCTCTCTCTATTTTTTGTACAAGGTTTTCTGTCCACAAACCTTTTATGTCACCAATATAAATGTGTTTACATGTATAGGCCCATTGCAGAAACTCAAGTTAACAACAGCATTTCTACTCGGCGCGCGCGGTATGAGAATCACGGGTCGTAACTCTCTGGAATTGGTCATCCGCCGCCATGTTGGATGCCTTGCACGATCTCTGACAGTGCTTGAGCGTTGGGTGGCGACTCGACAAAAGTGAAAATGACACGTTGTGTGGCCAAAAACTGCAGTCAGCAGGCACACTTTAGGATCCCTAAAGTTGTTTACCATCAGGGTGACAACTGGAAGGAAGTTACTGAGCGGAGAAGACGATTATAACTGGTTATTTTTTGCTGTGTGCAGTGCGCTAAGGCCCCCCCCAAAAAAATTGTCTGTTTCTGGTAACATGGCTAAAAAAAAAAATAGGGTCGGTAGGTAGGGATTTTTTTTTTTTTTTTACCCCAAATGTAGACCAATAAAACTAACTTTAAAAATCGCGCAAAGAGACTGGATTCACTATACATAGAGACAAGACACTCAACACATTTACAAATCGTCAGCGGACTTTCGTTTTCACACGTTTTTGTTGTTCATTTTCTCACCCTGTCCTTTACCACCAAAAAAAAAAAAAATGTTTTTTTGAGTTTGGAAAAAAAAAGTTTAGGGACGGCGCCGAAATTTAGGGTCGGTCGGGTGACCAGAAACAGACAATTTTTTTTGTTTTGCCTAATCAACAATTGTCCATCGGTTGTGCCTTTAGAGTGAACACTGTGATAGGATGCTTTGAAAATTATACTTTGCAGTAGTTACCTGAGCTGCATTGTACCTCATTTGCCTGTCTTGAGAGCTTTATCTTGTGAATTTTGGTGCACTGTCTGCATGGTAATTTGAGATAAAGAATAAATAAATGAATATAATAATGTATTCTTGCTTTACTTTTTATGTTGTGCTGTTGTGTTAAAAAGGCAGATCCCCTTTGGACTCATGCATGCACAGTTTTCTTCATTTTGTCTGCATACACAGTGAAATACGCAAAAAGAACAAGAGTGCAATGAAGAAAACTAACAAAGACGGCATCCAATATGGCGGCGCGAAGAGAGTATGAGCGGAGTTGTGCCCCTTAGGGCTAAAGCTAGCCGATCCATTTGATAACGTCACGCCGAGTAAGAAGAATGAATTGGACCTATATTGTATGTACGTGCCAAGGTATATTTGAAAAAAAATTAAAAAAAATTATTTAAATATTATTATTTTTTTATATATTTTTTTTATTTCTTTCTTTCTTTATTTGGTGTTTAACGTCGTTTTCAACCATTCAAGGTTATATCGCGACGGGAAAAGGGGGGAGATGGGATAGGGGAAAGCGGGGAGATGGGATTGGGGAAAGCGGGGAGATGGGATAGAGCCACTTGTTAATTGTTTCTTGTTCACAAAAGCACTAATCAAAAAATTGCTCCAGGGGCTTGCAACGTAGTACAATATATGACCTTACTGGGAGAATGCAAGTTTCCAATACAAAGGACTTAACATTTCTTACATACTGCTTGACTAAATTCTTTACAAACATTGACTATATTCTATACAAGAAACATTTAACAAGGGTAAAAGGAGAAACAGAACCGTTAGTCACCTCTTACGACATGCTGGGTAGCATCGGGTAAATTCTTTCTCGTCCCAACCAATATGGGACTCCCCTTAACCTGCAGGGGGTTCCCCTAACCCGCGTGGGGTGACGGCACAAAGAAATTAATCACATCAAAATAATCACACAGCAAAAGCACTACTTGAAAACTGGCGTCAAACTGTACAGCACAACTTAAAAACCATAAAATGCCTCTGTTTAAACTTTGCACAAGAATCCATAATTCTTTTTTTCTTTCTTTCTTTATTTGGTGTTTAACGTCGTTTTCAACCACGAAGGTTATATCGCGACGAGAGAAAGGGGGGAGATGGGATAGGGGAAAGCGGGGAGATGGGATAGAGCCACTTGTTAAGTGTTCCTTGTTCACAAAAGCACTAATCAAAAAATTGCTCCAGGGGCTTGCAACGTAGTACAATATATGACCTTACTGGGAGAATGCAAGTTTCCAGTACAAAGGACTAAACATTTCTTACATACTGCTTGACTAAAATCTTTACAAACATTGACTAAATTCTATACAAGAACCACTTAACAAGGGTTAAAGGAGAAACAGAATCCGTTAGTCGCCTCATACGACATGCGGGGTGCAGAGAAATAAGGATGTGGAAAAGAAGACTTTTGCTAAGTGAAATAAAGGTGATGAATCCAGTCAGGTAGAAATAAGACAACAAGAAAAGAATTGGAAAACTGCAGGGAATAGTAGGGAGAGTTTTCTTGGAAGGAAATATAGGTGAAAGGACTGGTAAGGCAGAAATAAGACAAAAGAAGAGAAGAAACAGAACCGTTAGTCGCCTCTTACGACATGCTGGTTAGCATCGGGTAAATTCTTTCTAGTCCCAACCAATATGGGACTCCCCCTAACCCGCGGGGGGTAAGAATCCATAAGACAGACAGCAAAAATACATTAATCACATCTTGATGCTCAGCAGAAGCCCTACTTGTAAACTAGCGTTTGTTTGTTTGTTTGCTTAACGCCCAGCCGACCACGAAGGGCCATATCAGGGCGGTGCTGCTTTGACATATAACGTGCGCCACACACAAGACCGAAGTCGCAGCACAGGCTTCATGTCTCACCCAGTCACATTATTCTGACACCGGACCAACACTAGTGTCCTAGCATTAACCCCATAATGCCAGACGCCAGGCGGAGCAGCCACTAAATTGCCAATTTTAAAGTCTTAGGTATGACCCGGCCGGGGTTCTTTCTTTCTTTATTTGGTGTTTAACGTGGTTTTCAACCATTCAAGGTTATATTGCGACGGGGAAAGAGGGGGATGGGATAGGGGAAATGGGGGAGATGGGATAGAGCCACTTGTTAATTTGTTTCCAGTACAAAGGACTAACATTTCTTACCATACTGCTTGACTAAAATCTTTACAAACATTGACTATATTCTACACAAGAAACACTTAAGGGTAAAAAGAGAAACAGAACCGTTAGTCGCCTCTTAGGACATGCTGGGTAGCATCGGGTAAATTCTTTCTCGTCCCAACCAACATGGGACTCCCCCTAACCCGCGGGGGGTTGATAAATGTTGATATCACAGTCAAATCTAACGATAAATAATATATACTAAACTTGGCAAAAATATTATTGCGATTAAGTTTGCACCCAAATTAAAGTGGTAATTCCCGTGTCATTTTATTCCAACCTTCTCTTGGATGACTTCTCGGATAACTAATTTCCTTTGCACAAATCACGTGATCGCCGCTTAGATTTCCCTGTACAATGCAGTGAGGACAGGTGGCTTTTTTCAAGTATGTGTTAACATGTGGATTTTCAAACTATTTTTGTGAGAATATTTTGCTGTGAAAATAAGGCAGGCATGTGGCTTTTCTCCTGTATGTGTCAACATGTGGATCTTCAAAACATTTTTCCGAGCACATTTCTGTGAACAACGAGGACAGGCATGTGGCTTTTCTCCTGTATGTGTCAACATGTGGGTCTTTAATTGCCCTTTGCGAGCAAAATTTACTTTGCAATGAGGACAGGCATGTGGCTTTTCTCCTGTATGTGTCAACATGTGGGCCTTCAAAAACTCTTTCCGAGCAAATTTTTCTGAACAATGGGGACAGGCATGTGGCTTTCTCCTGTATGTGTCAACATGTGGGTCTTTAATTGCATTCTGCGAGCAAAATTTACTGTGCAATGAGGACAGGCATGTGGCTTTTCTCCTGTATGTGTCAACATGTGGGTCTTTAAATGCTCTTTCTGAAGAAATGTCATTGTACAATGAGGACAGGCATGTGGCTTTTCTCCTGTATGTGTCAACATGTGGGCCTTCAAATAGTTTTTTCGAGCAAATTTCTTTGAACAACGAGGACAGGCATGTGGCTTTTCTCCTGTATGTGTTAACATGTGGGTCTTCAAATAGTCTTTTCGAGCAAATTTTTTTGAACAACGACGACAGGCATGTGGCTTTTCTCCTGTATGTGTCAACATGTGGGTCTTTAAATGACCTTTCACAGCAAATTTCTCTTCGCAATGAGGACAGGCATGTGGCTTTTCTCCTGTATGTGTGAACATGTGGGTCTTTAATTGCCCTTTGCGAGCAAAATTTACTTTGCAATGAGGACAGGCATGTGGCTTTTCTCCTGTATGTGTCAACATGTGGCTTTTCAAATCCCTTTTCTGAAAACATTTCTTTGAACAATGAGGACAGGCATGTGGCTTTTCTCCTGTATGTGTCAACATGTGGGCTTTCAAATAGTCTTTTCGAGCAAATTTCTTTGAACAACGAGGACAGGCATGTGGCTTTTCTCCTGTATGTGTCAACATGTGGGTCTTTAAATCCCCTTTCACAGCAAATTTCTTTGAACAACGAGGACAGGCATGTGGCTTTTCTCCTGTATGTGTTAACATGTGGGTCTTCAAATAGTCTTTTCGAGCAAATTTTTTTGAACAACGACGACAGGCATGTGGCTTTTCTCCTGTATGTGTCAACATGTGGGTCTTTAAATGACCTTTCACAGCAAATTTCTCTTCGCAATGAGGACAGGCATGTGGCTTTTCTCCTGTATGTGTGAACATGTGGGTCTTTAATTGCCCTTTGCGAGCAAAATTTACTTTGCAATGAGGACAGGCATGTGGCTTTTCTCCTGTATGTGTCAACATGTGGCTTTTCAAATCCCTTTTCTGAAAACATTTCTTTGAACAATGAGGACAGGCATGTGGCTTTTCTCCTGTATGTGTCAACATGTGGGCCTTCAAATAGTCTTTTCGAGCAAATTTCTTTGAACAACGAGGACAGGCATGTGGCTTTTCTCCTGTATGTGTCAACATGTGGGTCTTTAAATCCCCTTTCACAGCAAATTTCTTTTCGCAATGAGGACAGGCATGTGGCTTTTCTCCTGTATGTGTCAACATGTGGGTTTTTAATTGCCGTTTGCGAGCAAAATTTACTTTGCAATGAGGACAGGCATGTGGCTTTTCTCCTGTATGTGTCAACATGTGGCTCTTTAAATGCCCTTTCTGAAGAAATTTCATTGTACAATGAGGACAGGCATGTGGCTTTTCTCCTGTATGTGTCAACATGTGGGCCTTCAAATAGTCTTTTCGAGCAAATTTCTTTGAACAACGAGGACAGGCATGTGGCTTTTCTCCTGTATGTGTCAACATGTGGAGCTTTAATTGCCCTTTCTGAAGAAACTTTACTTTGCAATAAGGACAGGCATGTGGCTTTTCTCCTGTATGTGTCAACATGTGGGTCTTTAAATGCCCTTTGTGAAGAAATTTTACTTTGCAATAAGGACAGGCATGTGGCTTTTCTCCTGTATGTGTTAACATGTGGGTCTTCAAATAGTCTTTCCGAGCAATTTTCTTTGAACAATGAGGACAGGCATGTGGCTTTTCTCCTGTATGTGTCAACATGTGGATCTTCAAAACCTTTTTGAGAGCAAATTTCTTTTCGCAATGAGGACAGGCATGTGGCTTTTCTCCTGTATGTGTCAACATGTGGGTCTTCAAACCATCTTTCCCAGCAAATTTCTTTGAACAATGAGGACAGGCATGTGGCTTTTCTCCTGTATGTGTCAACATGTGGGTCTTTAAATGCCCTTTCAGAGCAAATTTCTCTTCGCAATGAGGACAGGCATGTGGCTGTTCAGTTGTATGTGTTAACATGTGTTTGTTTTGACCAAATATTGTTGTACATTTAAGGCAGGCAAGTGGTCTTTCTCTTGTCAACATGTGATTTTTTACTTGAGCACTGGACAATGTTGGTATTTCAGGTGCCTCTTGTTTCAGCCAAACAACGTTGCTGTCAGCACTGGACGATGTTATTTCTGATGTACGCTCCATCTGCACGTTAACTGTTTTGTCTGTCTTGAAATCTTCACCTGCTGGTGCTGTAACAGAAAATGCAAAAATCTTTTGTAAGTCTCATGATGAAAATGTTTACATACCTTTTCTGAAGGTATACGTAGGACAGCATTCCTGAAAGATAGAAATTCACAACTCCCAAAGACAGAACGATTCTCTTCCTGAAAGAAAAGACAAGACGTTAAGGAAAGACAGAAAAAGATGTCACTTAAAGGCACACAACTTCTCAGGAAAACAGTTCGGCTTACCATCTCAGATTTGGCAGGTCTTTGCATGGAATACGACCATCTGTCCACTTGGTCACATACCAGAAATGAACAGCGTGGGTGATCCCTGTGCATAGTGGACATTAGCTGATGAATTAAATTAAATGTTGTAAATGCAACCACTGGCTTCTCAAGAAATAATTTTATTCAGTGGAACCCCTTTTAAGACCCTTCAAAAATCTAAGAAAATCAGGTTTTCACTGTACAGCAATTTAAACTCACCAGGGGCAGTGAGGCTTTATGTGCAGACCCAGAGACGGAAGCCATGTCCCACCCCCGTGTCATCACAATGGCACGTAAAAGACCTTGGTCATTCTGCCATAAGTGCAGGTAGCTGAATACACCTAAACACGCAGACACCTGGGTAGCGCGACTCCGTTGCTGCTAGCTTTCCACTGGGAGGAAGCGACCCGAATTTCCCAGCGATGGGACAATAAAGTAATGAAAATGAAAAAATGAAAATGAAAAAGTGAAGGTTGGTCTTATCCCATGTCAAGTCTGGCCTGATCTGAGATGCTGATCCAAACCATGTTCACAGAAAGGAGTGAGCCTTTAAAATCATCTTCCCATGCTTAATGCTGTATGTGGGCTTGCCTGTCTTGTCAAAAGTACTTCAGATGAGTTTACTCAAGTTACATACACACACCCTGCAATCACAGGAACATAGGCTTGGTGGTTAAGGAATCGTGTGCAAAGGGGAATAGCCTCGTTTTATCTCTAACTCAAGAGGAAGAAAAGGCAGTTGCTTTCCTTAAAAGTGACTTTGAGCAAAACTTGAATTTTTAAGTTTTTGTTGTTGCCGCAGCCTCAACACGACCCCCACACACCTTACGCGTATATCGCATGTTAACATGTGGATTTTCAAACTGTTTTTGTGAGAATATTTTTTCTGTGCAATTAAGGCAGGCATGTGGCTTTTCTCCTGTATGTGTTAACATGTGGGTCTTTAAATGCCCTTTCAGAGCAAATTTCACTTTGCAATAAGGACAGGCATGTGACTTTTCTCCTGTATGTGTAAACATGTGGGTCTTTAAATGCCCTTCTCCTGTATGTGTCAACATGTGGGTCTTTAAATGCCCTTTCAGAGTAAATTTCACTTTGCAATAAGGACAGGCATGTGACTTTTCTCCTGTATGTGTTAACATGTGGGTCTTCAAATGCTCTTTCAGAGCAAATTTCACTTTGCAATAAGGACAGGCATGTGGCTTTTCAGTTGTATGTGTTAACATGTGTTTGTTTACACCCCCCTTTTGACCAAATATTGTTGTACACTTAAGGCAGGCATGTGGTCTTTCTCTTGTCAACATGTGATTGTTTACTTGACGCTTTGAATCATGTGTAACTGCACTCGTGGAACAGACATATTGTCGTTTCTTACTGTATGGGAGTGCACATCTTGTCAAATTGTTCTTCAAACAATGAGATTCATCTTTACCACTCGAAGAACCATCTAAAACAATATGTTTTTCTTTCACTAACGTTCTGCTAAAGATAGGTGTTCTGATTTTTGTTCTTTTTTCCTTTGTCCTATGACTTGTCCCTTTGTCCAGTGATGTCTTTGTCTTACTTGCAGTGACCACAGATTCTGTAGCTGAACATTTCTCCACCACAACAGCCTTGACTCTTGCAGTCTCACAGGTGAAGGTGTCAGAGGATTTCAAGTCACTGTGTTCCACACTCTCAACGTGTTGTGTGGGTTCTACTGGCTCTTGTTTCACTTTCCCTTGACAGTAACAGCCTGCAGACAGAGGACAACATGCTGCTTGCGTTACACAGTCACGTGCAATGTCTGGTTTCCTGTCCTCTTCAACTTCCACACCACCACAAACAAAACTCTCACCATGCGCATACACACTTGTTGGAGGGATGTCTTCAGCTGCAGAACTGCTGGTCTCGGTCACAGCTGGTAATGCCTCAGTCTTGAAGTCCTGCCCCGCATTGCATGTACACTCCTCTTTGCACTTGTCGGAGACCTCCATCACTGGCCTTGCTCCACCCTCCCCCACACCGTCTTTTTCACGCTTGATATCATTAGAACATGTACCCCAATCTTGTTCTGAAAATGAAGCTGTGTCTGCAATGGTTCCAAAATCAATTGGGATTTTTGCTGCCCCTTGTTTCTGCCTAGCAACTTCACTGTAAGCACTGGATGATGTTGGTATTTCAGCTGCCTCTTGTTTCAGTCTAACAATGTCGCTGTGATCACTGGACAATGTTGGTATTTCAGCTGCCTCTTGTTTCAGCCAAACAATGTTGCTGTCAGCACTGGATGATGTTTTTTCAGCTGCCTCTTGTTTTAGCCAAACAACGTTGCTGTCAGCACTGGACGATGTTGGTATTTCTGATGTACGCTCCATCTGCAAGTTGACTGTTTTGTCCGTCTTGAAATCTTTATCTGCTGGTGCTGTAACAGAAAATGCAAAAATCTTTTGTAAGTCTCGTGATGAAAATGTTTACATACCTTTACTGAAGGTATGTAAGACAGCATTCCTGAAAGATAGAAATTCACAACTCGCAAAGACAGAAAGATTCTCTTCCTGAAAGAAAAGACGAGACGTTAAGGAAAGACAGAAAAAGATGTCACTTTAAAGGCACACAATTTCTCAGGAAAACAGTTCGCCTGACCATCTCAGATTTGGCAGGTCTTTGCATGGAATACGACCATCTGTCCACTTGGTCACATACCAGAAATGAACAGCGTGGGTGATCCCTGTGCATAGTGGACATTAGCTGATGAATTAAATTAAATGTTGTAAATGCAACCACTGGCTTCTCAAGAAATCATTTTATTCAGTGGAACCCCCCCACCCCCCCTTTTAAAGGCCGAGGTCCAACAGGCCGAAATACCCATGGGTCTTGGCGGAGCCTATTTTCAGTGACCGACAGGTCTCAGGTTACCTAGTCTGGTGGGTGCAGTGGCCAAGGCATTCCGCTTGATTAAACAGGCCAACAGCTGACTGCATACCTCTTCTTGCTGTGTGCCTTTCTTGTGAACCTCTGTAAATTCCTGTTATGTGTGTGTGTGTGTGTGTGTGTGTGTGTGTGCGTGTGTGTGTGTGTGTGTGTGTGTGTGTGTGTGTTGTTTTTGTGTGTGATATTCACCTTTTTTTCTGACGGTTGTTTGGAACCATTATTAATGGCAATGATTTTATTGACACTAGCAATAAATCCGCTGAGTGCAGATTACACGCACACACACATACACACGCGCACACACCGTCGCGCACGCATTTGTTCACTGTGTAATACAATTGAGCACATGGTCAAAGATATGCAGTGCCAAACACTGACGCAACCGGTCAACCTGACTTCGTGTTGTAGACTGAAGAGTAGAAATACCCTCTCTCTTGGTGCAGAACCAGAGTGGAAACTCGCACCAACAATCGGATGTCAAGAACTTGAGGAACTACCTTGAGTTCAATGTGTCACTGCTTTCTAATGTTTTATCCAATATACTGGCGCCACTATGTAGCTCTGTGTCTTGGTTTTACAGTTCCCAAGGTATCAAAATCGTTACCGTTTTCAAGACGTGTCGGTCAGTCTAGCCGGCTTTTGGAACAGTGGAACCCTGGTTACACAAACTGACTGCATTCTCTGGAGAAAATATATTGACCATTGTCTTTGCCATAATAAACCAAATGTAAAGTCTGTGAATCTAACAAGTTGAAGCGGACTTGTTAGACACCCTTTTTTTGAACAAAAGATATAGTTTGCGGTTGTTAATTACGAATGTGACCGTTGGTTTCAGGTTGAGTCCAGATACATAACGGCACTGTGAGCGTGCATTTCGCTCCCCAGCCCACATGTTTGGTTTTGTCTGAGATTAACTAGGTCACCAAAATTTGCGGGAAGAGGAGAAATTTGGTGGGAAAACTTTCATTTAGTCAGTCAAGGCATGGTCTCGCGTCGTGGACGGATGAGCATAGCTTTGTGATTAATATATTTTTAATTAGATAGCAGAGCATCACTATTGCTGGAGGCAGGTTTCACAATCTTCAATCACAGACTTCCTTTTTTTCCAACAAAATCAATCTTGACAGAGACCTTTGAAATAATGTTTTTATTAAAGCCTTACATCCTCCTGGATGGAATCAAGACAAAAACTTGTATGCAGACGCATTCTTGTCGACATAATGTGATATCTTGTTACAGTACTCTATCAAACAAAGGGATAGACTTAAACAGAATTGGATAACCATTTATTCAAAGAATATTGTCCAGAGGCTTTAATAAATTAAGCAATAACAATGCAAGCAAAATATCATTTCCGAGCTCAGTGAAAAAAGCAGCAAATAAGGACTAATTATGGGAATTCCGTTCTTCTGAACTGCTATTTCGCTGTGATGCACGTTATGAGCATACCTTCAAAAAGTAACAATGTTAATTGCACTCCATTTCTCTTTTTTTTTTTAAAGTAGAATCATTGACCAATGAAAATAAAACAATCTTGGAAAAAAAGTTGCATATTCTTAGAAATAAATACCTGAAAATGTAACCCTACCCTCTAAATGGTGACATCATGACAGCGAAAAAAATACCGAACAAGTCATGTGAAGCGATAATAAAACATTAAGTTGATTTGAAACTAAAAGATCAACATTGGAACCAGGGACGAGTCATTAACAATGCTAGTGAGATTTGGCTAGCCGAAAGCAGAAGACCGAGACGGGTTGCCTCTGCGATGCGTATGAACAAAAAAGGCGTTTTTTCTCATTTGAGCAGATTTTCACACTAAGCATGACATATCTGTTTATACATTGGGATCCAGGAAATCGAAAGGATACAATACAATGACTTTTGAATCTGTAATCAAAAGTGTTATTATTATTTGCAATTTTTAGAATGTTATGTAACAAATTTAATAATACAATTCTGAACTTACATAACTTGACGAAATGTAAAACAAGTCGCGTGAAGCGATATATAAACCTGTAGTCAATCTATAGGCATCAAATTGAAGGATAAACTCAAAAAAACAGTCATCGGCGAGACTAAATTCAGATAGTCTTGGTTAACCATACCCGAAAACCGTCACGGGTCACACTCGTCTCCGCGAAGCATACTCCACCTGTTTTCTTTAATTCTGAACGCGTTTTTAAAGTAAACATTACATATGTATATATATTTTAAATCAGAAAAAGATAAGAAGTACAATGCAGTAATGTTTGAATCTGTAATGAAATATTTGTTATTGATGACAATTTAATGAGCGAACTTATTCGCTTATTTTCAAGCTACATAGCTCTAATGCAATATCAAAGTCCCGACTGAGTCAAAGATTACTTGACAGTTCCGCCCCAACTATCACAAAAACAGAAAAGATGTCCTCAAAGACTGTGGCAGATTACCTTAACGCAGTCCTAGTATATCCACTACAGACTGAACTGTGGCATAGTACCTGGACGCAGTCCCAGTATATCTACTACAAACTGAACTGTGACATAGTACCTGGACGCTATCCCAGTATATCCACTACAGACTGAACTGTGATATAGTACCTGGACGCTGTCCCAGTATATATCCACTACAGGCTGAACTGTGGCATAGTAATTGGACGCTGTGTCAGTATATCTACTACAGGCTGAACTGTGGCATAGTACCTGGACGCTGTCCCAGCCCACTGCAGACTGAACCTTAATTGGCACAAGAATCAGAGACGAAGAGGTAACCTTAGCCAATGGTGAAAAGGTGGATAACAACAACCAAGGGCTGTTCTCTGATTCTGAGTCTTGCCATTTCCACTGAACATCAGCGCACACTTTGATCTTTTTTTTTAAATCCAAGTTGAGGAGATGCAGACCATCGAGAGTGTTGGCCCTACTTAGAGCAAGATGAGATCATTACACCCTAAAAGTGTGCACAGTTTTAGAGGTCTAGCTTGAAAAACATCAGAGATAACCCCAACGTTAAGGTTTTTTGTCTACGTACATGGGGATGGACACATGTGAATCCTAATACTCACCATTACATAGGTGAGTCAAAAACACTGCCCTAAAGTTTGGCATTTGGAAAGTTAAAACAAGTCGCGTAAGGCGAAATGACTACATTTAGTCAAGCTGTGGAACTCACAGAATGAAACTGAACGCACTGCATTATTTCACAATGACCGTAGTCCACCGCTCGTGCAAAAGGCAGTGAAATTAACGAGCCTGTTTAGTGCGGTAGTGGTTGCGCTGTGCTATATAGCACGCTTTTCTGTACGCTTCATTTTAACTTTCTGAGCGTGTTTTTAATCCAAACATATCATCTATATCTATATAGGGCTTGTGTGTGTGTGTCTGTCTGTCTGTCTGTCTGTCTAGTCTGTCTGTCTGTCACTTCGCGATGCACGGCCAAAGTTCTCGATGGATCTGCTTCAAATTTGGTGGTCATATTCAGGTAGACCCCGGACACAATCTGGTCGATAAAAATTTTCAACACGTGCTCTAAGCGCGGCGCGGTGAACCGATTTTGGTTTTTCTGTAGATCCATTTCCAGTAACTCTTCCTTATTTTCTCCAGTGTTTTGCGCGTTTATCTTCCTTCCTTCGTGTGGCGTCAATCACGTCAACACGTGCTCTAAGCTGGCTAAGCCGGCGAACCGCCACGCCTGCATACTCCGTCTCGCGATCATTCCGGCGAAGCAGGTGCGAACCGCAACGCTGCATACTCCGTCTCGCGATTCACCCGACGAAGCGGGTAATCTATATGTTTTTGGAATCAGGAACCGACAAGAAATAAGATGAAAGTGTTTTTAACTTGATTTCGTAAATTTTATTTTAATCATAATTTTTATATTTTTAATTTTCAGAGCTTGTTTTTAATCCAAATATAACATATTTATATGTTTTTGGAATCAGAAAATGATGAAGAATAAGATAAACGTAATGTAGGATCATTTTATAAAAAAAATTATTTTATTACAATTTTCAGATTTTTAATGACCAAAGTCATTAATCAATTTTTAAGCCTCCAAGCTAAAATGCAATACCAAAGTCCGACCTTCGTCGAAGATTGCTTGGCCCAAATTTCTATCAATTTGATTGAAAAATGAGGGTGTGACAGTGCCGCCTCAACTTTTACCAAAAGCCGGATATGACGTCATCAAAGACATTTATCGAAAAAATGAAAAAAGTATCTGGGGATATCATTCCCAGGAACTCTCATGTACAATTTCATAAAAGATCGGTCCTATATGATCGTGACTGGCTGTCTTTCCAAGTTGGAACGTTTTCAATCTGCTGTCTGACGTCATCAAAGTGTTGAAAAACGTACGGCGATGTCTATAAAACTCTCACTTGACCACAACATTCACAATGCCGTGCATTCAAGGATTGAAAAAAACACGGGCATTGATCAGACACAGTCATTGAATGTTGTTATTTTACACATGAATCTGCTTAAAATTTGGTAAGAAATGACCGTCAATCTAGTAGTGCCGGGCGGTCGTGAGAATTCAAGATTTTCAGAGACAGACAGTAAATAACGTGTTCTGAAATGAACACATGCCGAAAAATTCTTTAGTCAGCCAGTTGATCATCTGACTGACAACGGATAGGAAGTGTAAAATTGGTCGCATCATGACAATTTGCTGTGTATGGCGGTTATAACAGACGATTTGTCTGCAGGGCGGTCGTGAGAAAAAATGAGACGGACACCTTGCCCGAGTGACAAAATGACCAAGCGCAAGTAGAATAAGCCGTAGTTAGCCTTTCAAAACCATTTCATGTCGTGATTTGATGGAAATTCCTACTTATTAAAAGCATTTTACGTCCAAACCTTTTGACAGCCATTCAAACTGAACAGATTTGTAATTAATGTTTTTGAGACGGACACATTTAGAAAAAAGACCGTTTACTTCGCATGCGATTGTATCGAATAAATATAAACACATTCATTGTTTTTTTTTAACTAAGTGTGTTCATCTATCTCTGTTCTTTGGTTTCTAATGTACTTTTAACTGGATTTCTTTGTGTGTTTTTGTACTGGTGCCTTTGTCTATTGCAATGTGGCTAAAAAGGGAAATCGTGTCCGTCTCATTTCTCACGACCGACCTACCTCTTTCGCAGGTGGGGAATACAAACTTGACTTGAATTTGATCAAAGTTTATTTTTCATATGTAAATTCCGAGGACATTCGACACAGACCATTGAAAATTCACGACTAAGCAAAACGAAACGTTTTATTTAATATCAAAGTCAGGGACATACCCGACTCTGAAGACCGTGAAACCTGTCTGGATGTTTATGAATATATCTGTGACAGACAGGGATTACAACATTTGCCGCATAGTCGCCTGAAGAGTGGTGTTTTAGTGTGTGAAAAAGTGAAGAGAGTGCCTGGTTCCAACGTGCCTGACTGTGATACGCGGTGTTCCACTGGAAACATCAAGCAACACGTACAATATTATTTTCTCTGGAAAAGTCTACCATAAATTCAAGACATTGGTACCTAACTCACGATCGTATTCATCCACTAAATAACTTCAGCTAGAGACATCTTTCTTTTGAAAGAAATTTGGTGTTTAACGTCGTTTTTAACCATTCAAGGTTATATCGCGACGGGGAAAGGGGGGAGATGGGAGCTAGAGACATACATTCTTTGCTTTAGCTTACTTTTTCAGCCCAAGAAGAACACGTTTTTTTCGAATGGATAATGATATGTTTCACTTAAAAAAAAAAAAGAAACTAACATTCGAAAAGTGCAGACTATCTTTTAAATAATTTATTAATTACAGAACGATCATTGAAAGTGCTCAGGCAGATTAGCCAGTGGTTTCATGTAGCATCCATGGCGGCTGCAATAGCGCGGAGTGACCGGAACTTTGGGGTCAGGCAACATCTGGTAAACGTTGTGTTGCGGGTGTGTGTTGCCGAAAAGGAATGAGCGGTGCGTGGACATTATCTTTCTCGTGTCTTTAGCTCCGCCCAGTCCATCACGACTGAGAGCCGTTTGATTTTGAATTCAAATTTGGTGAGTGAATTTTTTTTCTGAAAGTACGTTATCCAGGGCTTATTAGACACACTTTTTGGGGTGCATGTATGGTGTACACCTTGAAATGTTTGCCTGACAAAAATGGTGCTTTTGAGTTTGGTATAGACAAAGTATTTTTGAAAATAATATTTCAAGTGAGAGCTCGTTTCCTGAAAAGGGTTGGACATTAGACTGAAGTGGCACGCGCCGCTCTGCTTTCGGCCTTTAAGACCCTTCAAAAATCTGATAAAATTGGGTTTCCACTGTACAGCAATTTGAACTGACCAGGGGCAGTGAGGAATTGTTAGTATGTTACCACGTGAAGGGATGGTCTTATCCCATGTAAAGCCTGACCTGATCTGAGATGCTGATCCAAACCATTTTCACAAGAAGGAGTGAGCCTTTAAAGTCATCTTCCCATGCTTTATGATGTATGTGGGCATGCCTGTCTTGTCAAAAGTACTTCAGATGAGTTTACTCAAGTTACATACACACACCCTGCGACCACAGGAACATAGGCTTTGTTGTTAAGGAATCGTGTGCAAAGGGGAATAACCACGTTTTATTTCTAACTCAAGAGGAAGAAAAGGCAGTTGCTTCCCTTAAAAGTGACCTGGAGCGAAACTTGAATGTTTATGTTTTTGTTGATGCCGCAGCCTCAACACTACCCCCACACATCTAGAAACGCGTATATCGCTATCTCATTCTCAGACCTGTTAACCCCTGCCAAGGCCAACCTGTACTAATATGATTAAAAACTGTAATTAGGGCAACAATCCCTTACACACTCCCAAAAAATGAACACACGCAAACCTGAGTTCACACGCAAGGCTCGCACGACATAAAAAAGAAAAATTTAGAAAGACCAGCTGGTAAATACTCAACATTTATTTTGTATTCATAAAACACATCTGATTTAGCATTAATAAATACATACAACTACTGTAAAACGCACCCACAAAACTACTACTGTCCACTGACCAGGAAAAATCACAGTCCAGTCTCACCAGATCACTTTAAGCTTAAATCGAAAATTTTATTGTAAATTTTCATTTAATAAATATACCTACCCGAATCACATGTAGCATTGACACAATCGGAGATGCTAGGTTCTGTACAGGCTAACCGTCTAAGGGAAGCAACCCCAACCACAAAAGTGTAAACGTAGCCATGGTAATGCCCATACACCCGGGGAGTTACCTCCCCTCGTGCATGCCACGTCACCACTGCTACTGAACACGTGGTTCCTATCATTCGACCTAAAGAATAAATTCTCCAAATCAAAAGCGGGGTTGGCGGGAGGGAATATACTATGTGATTCGGGTAGGTATATTTATTAAATGAAAATTTACAATAAAATTTTCGATTAAATTACATATTCCTACTCCGAATCACATGTAGCAGATTGCAACAACAAGGCGGTGGGAAAGAAAAATCCAACTCACTCAAAAAACCTTGCCGAAAACCTGGACCGCTGCCAAAGAATCAGGGCGGTCCCAGTGGGAAAGAAAATCTAACCCACTCAAAAAGCCCTTGGCAGGGCTGGCCCACTGCCAACAGGCAGTGAGGGAACCGAGGAAAGTCCTGATTGACAGCCGAGAAGTATCTCAGGCAAAAGCGTAAGAGACAACCTCAGAGATCCAGAAAGCTGTGCTCAGCACTTCTTCCAATCTCCTAGCCGTAAAAAACAGCACAGGAATAGACCCAAGCCTTGGATTAATAACCCTGGCGAGCCAAGGGAAAGACAAGCTTCCCCCCCCCCCTTTTATTGGAAGGAAATGCTAATGTCCTGAGAAGATCCGTGCGTAAGGTTGTCCCCTCAACTGAGAAGGACGAACCCCCGCGGTGAACCTTAAGACAACCATGCCAAAGTCTGCAAACCTTGGGATGTAGTAAAGCCCAAAAGGCTTGTGAGAAAGAAGTCAGCTCAAAATAAGAGTGACCACTCCCCACGAAAGAGCGAGAGAGAGACATCCAAGCACTACGTACCAGAGTCCACCTCGAAGAGAAAACTCACAATAGAAGGTCGCCAGTCATCCCCTACCAGTCCCTGCGAACGCAGGGAGAGAGGTAGCACCCGACAGCAGCCACTTACGACTGTGCGTAAGCTACCGGAAGAGAGGACCCACGGTGGTCAAAAACCGATGTGACTGGCAACCATAAACAAAATGGCTAAAAGCCAGAATGTTCCCAAAACAGTCTGCTTGAAGGTAATCGAGAGTGAATCAAAAACCTAAAGCAGAAAACCAAGACTGGTAAACGTAAACCGTGAAGCCAGCCAGCCATAAGACTCCCGAAACCAGAGTTCTCAGGGAAAAAACAGGCAGTTAACTTCCTAGCCAAATCAAGAGCCTACCTGAGTTTGGCCAGAAACCCAGAGCGCGTCTGTCCCTGTCTGAAGACAGAGTCCAACGCGGAGAAAAACGGACAACCGCCCTAGACAAAGTTGCCTTTTGTAGCCGGGCGACTGTAAGGAAACCCGACCCAACGGACGTCATCCGGACTCGCCTCATACTAAGATGAGGAAGAAGAGAGGAAAGGCCCAAGACTGAAGTCACAGGAACCAAACCTTAGCTAAACCTCTGCCCGAAGGAGAAGAGTAGCCAAAACCTGAGAGAGAGGAGGAAAGCCACAAAGAACTACTCCTCAAACATCCATTGTCCAAGACAATGCCCCCTCAGGAAAATCTGAATGTTACCTCCGAGGCCAACTCAAGCGTACCTTAAGTTTGGACGAAACACCAGAACGCGTCTGATCACTAGAGAAAGACAGAGTCCGACTCGATGAAAGACAACAAGGACCAAAGTCCAAACGTTTGTGGCCAAACAGGGGTAACCTGAATCCAGAGAACCCCACCCAAACGAAAATCGTCCTATCCAATCTCTTAAAAAGAGAGAACAAAGGAAAGAAAAGACGAAGTCCGAAGCCACAAGAAACGGGAAGGCAACAACCACCATCGCCGCAACGTGGAATGGCTGTTGCCCAGCCAAGGCTGCCTATAGGCTGCCAGCTTAGCTTAACCAGAGGAATGAGCATGCTTCTGCTAAGCATGTTTCTGAGTATGCTAGCCTTACCTTCCTTCAACCCTTGTAAAGCAGTCAGAGACCTGCTGATCTCTACTCGACTGAATCTCTACTGCAGGCAAAGTTTAAGCGACTCTCTTTGACTGTTCAGGGAACTGAGAATGCGAAAGAAACGAGTCCCTCCGACACCCGCCGTACGAGCGTAGTGAAGGAAGGGCAGCCTCATCTGCTCCATGCTCACCCTAGCAAGGGCTGGCCAACAGAGTAGAGAAAGGAGGCAAGTTCCAAAGGCTGAATAAGCAAGAAGGAACAGAAGGTGAAGCCCGTGTAGCCGAGGCCAGTCAAGGCTGAGCATGTTCCGGAACTGAACCATAGTAGAAACAGCGGCAGAACCAAAACACTAGAGATACCACTTTCGGGAGGAGATGGCCTAGCCAAAACCTGCAAACCGTGGTACCTACAAAAGGTGACTAAGGAACCGGAAGTAGGAAAACATCCTATCTTCACGGAACGGAAGTCCGACATCGACAACAAAGTCAACCAACAAGGAAGCCACCAAAGTCGATGCACCCAACGGGAAATCCTGAGCCGAAGCTCCGAGCTTCGACGGAAATCCAGAACGAGTTCGATTGCTGACCAAAGACTGAAAACCAGAATAGCTCAGCTACGAACGCAACCGAAGTCACAGTTGCTGGTGGTAAACTGATGAATGAGATGACCGGAAACCGGAAAACCATCCAACCGGAAAAAGACCTGACTCATCCCCCTAATGACGGTCGTGAATAGGGGAAACGTCCAGGGCCACCCGAACTGAATAGGCAGTAAACTCAACACCCAACAGGTAAAGTGAAGACTGCCCCGGCTGAGGCTGAAAGCCTAAATGCCCGTAGGCCAGCCGCTGTTCCTCACCCCCCGACCTCCGAAGGAGTGTCAGGAAGAGGAGAAGTGTATCCGAACAGAGCCGGAAATGCAGCAGACAAAACCGCAAAAAACGGAAGCGAAAGTTGCATAGAGTAGACTGAGGCCGGAAGCCCAAACGCCCGTAGGCCAGTCCTCTGTCAACTCCAGTCAAAACCGCAAAGTGTACTTGAAATGGAGGACTTATGCTTCCAGTAAAACCGGAAACGCCACGCCGACAACGGCTGCCGCCCTGTGAAACACAAATGCCCACGACGGAACAAGAGTGAGACAGAACAGAAGAGGACTGGGGCCGGAACCCGAACGCCCGTAGGCCAGTCCTCGATCAACCCCAGACAAGCCACAACGTGCGCTTGTGATGGAGAACCTATGCTTCCAGACAGGAAGTGTAGGAGGCCGAAGCCCCGTCCGGGAAAAAACTTCGACGTGACCTCTGCCGCAGCTAAGAGGACAGCGTTAAGCCTTTTTCCCGATAACCAGCACGTGTGGAATCGCTGACGACAGACTGAATGTCCGACACAACCAGCGAAAAAACCGAAGCCCACGTACTGGTGGAAGGCCGGTGAAACGGCATAACCGGAAAACCGGAAATCCGTCCCCCCCGACGTCGTCCTAACTCATGCCTTGACCAGGCTAAGAGAGAGAAGACGGCAAGTCTGCAGCCGCCGGCACCGGAACGGCAGTCGACGCGACAACCGAAGGTTGAAACGCTGACTACATCGGCCAGGGCTAAGACAACACCTGCCCGAAGGGCTGGCGTTGCTCCTCAGCTACCGACATCCTGAAGGAAGTGGAAGCGAAAGGAGCAGTAAATCCGGGCGGAGCCGGAAAGCACCAGACGAGACCGCGAAAAGCGGAAGCGCCGAATGCGAGGACGGAGGCCGGAAGCCCGAATGCCCTAAAGGCAACGTCCGGTCAACCCCGGAAACGACCACAGCGGGTGCGTACGTCAGAGGACCTATGCTTCCAGCGAGTGCCAGAAGCGCAGCGCCAGAAAC
>NC_090260.1:45199018-45241988 GCF_037325665.1 Littorina saxatilis | reverse complement strand
CACCCCCCCCCCCCCCCCCCCCCCCACCATTTAGGCAGCCATACTCTGTTAACAGCAAGTGGCTGGGATTCAAACCACAAACATTACACAGAGAAGGTCGACATCTTAACCACCGGGCCATTGCGGCCGTCTACCTGTGTATCCAGAAGCTTGACATTCCCGAACTCATGCATGTCTTTATGTACAGGCTTGTGCCTTTCGACAGATCTTTATTGTTGAAGATAGGGGAAAAAGGGAGAGAACCCAAAAGTGATCCACACCAAACACAGAACAGACTCACTTTTCAGCTGGATAAATACACCGCAGCACATCCTCCAGTCCTGTCATCAGCACTTCCGTCACATATCTGAAACAAACAAACGGTAAAGAGTTGTCATAAACGTTTGCTGAAATTTACAGCGTCAAGAAAACATATATCACAGGTGTGTCCTCTGCTGAGTGTTCTTCTATTTGTTTGTTTGTTTGTTTGTTCGATTAACGCCCAGCCGACCACGAAGGGCCATATCAGGGCGGTGCTGCTTTGACATTTAACGTTTTTATTTGTTTGTTTGCTTAACGCTCAGCCGACCACGAAGGGCCATATCAGGGCGGTGCTGCTTTGACATTTAACGTGCGCCACACACAAGACAGAAGTCGCAGCACAAGCTTCATGTCTCACCCAGTCACATTATTCTGACACCGGACCAACCAGTCCTAGCACTAACCCCATAATGCCAGACGCCAGGCGGAGCAGCCACTAGATTGCCAATTTTAAAGTCTTAGGTATGACCCGGCCGGGGTTCGAACCAACGACCTCCCGATCACGGGGCGGACGCCTTACCACCAGGCCAACCATTCCGGTAGTGTTCTTTTGTAGGCAATGAACGGTTTTGTTTGATTTTCATTATTTTATTATCCCAGTGCTGGCGAATTCAGATCGCTTTCTTCTAACGCAAAGCTCGCACCAACACTGAAGTTGCATCACCCCAGTGTGTGTGTTTAGGTGTTATCAGCCAACTTCCACTTCCGGCAGAAAGGCCGAGGTCTTTGTAGGACCCCGTGACCCAGCACAATAGACCCTTTTTTTTTTAATAACTCGGTCACAATTTGCAAGGATTGTGGAAGCTATGCGCCCCGCTAACAAAACCTCGTACACTAAAACACATGGTCGACCAGTTAAAAGCCATGATCGCAGCCAATAACTGACTCTGATGTGTTTTATGTGTGTCGTCCTATACAATTGTTGTTATAATCGTTTACAGGCAGGCAGGGTGTGCCGAAGAAAGATTTCCATTTTTATGTAATATTTTAATGGACAATAAAGTGCTGTTATTGTTATTGTTATTGTTATTGTATGTTATGCAGTGTTCAATCGATATCATGACTTTTTCTTTTGAAAATTTGCACATCGGAGCCACGATTGCTGCAGCAAGCATGTCAGTTTCCCACGCTGCTGTGACCTCGACCTCAGGCAAAACACGTTGTTGGCTTACACTCGGGACAAGCGATCCAGCCTTGCTGCAACAAATCGTTAACTGCGATGGTTTTTTTTTTTTTAAGAAATGGGGTAATATTGAGTGGACACTGCATATCATCCACATCGGAGTCAGTTATTTGCTGCCGTCGTCGACCATGTGTTTCCCGTTTGACCATGTGTTTCCTGTTTGTCAGAGGTTTAGTAAGCGGGGCGCAACTCTCTTCTGCTTGTAAATCCCGACAGAATTATTTCCGGAAAACATCTATTAACAGGCCCAAGGTGAAGGCCATATGCCTTGGGGTGGGAACGTGAACTTCCTGTCAGAAGAACACAGGGAGAGAACACGTGGAAACTTCCCTGTGTCGATCCCTACACCGTGGATAATGTTATGAAAGAGCAGAGTACAGAACATCTTGAACACACGGCCAGTACCGTGTAACTGGCCTTGACACGGAATGATCCAAGGGGGGCAATCTCAGTCATCTCAAAGAGGGAAATCCAAACGCAATCCGCTTTGTTCGATTTTATGGGCTTGGACGATAGAGAAAAATAAGAAAAGCAAAAGATGGAGTCCAGTCTGGACGAAACTGCTATCAAGAACGCAGAATTGATTTTTTTTGAGTTATTTTTTTAGCCGTAAGCGCCATGAATTTCTCATAACTGCTGTTCACAATGCGGCCGCAGTGAAACCAACAAAGGGGCCTCACTCTGGAAGAGTTTCCTGCTCCGATAAACATGGCGCTTACGGCTAAAAAAAACCTCAGAAAAAATCAATTCTGCGTTCTTGATAGCAGTTTCGTCCAGACTGGACTCCAGCTTTTGCTTTTCTTATTTTTCTCTATCGTCCAAGCCCATAAAATCGAACAAAGCGGATTGCGTTTGGATTTCCCTCTTTGAGATGACTGAGATTGCCCCCCCTGGATCGTTCCGTGTCAAGGCCAGTTACACGGTACTGGCCGTGTGTTCAAGATGAGTACAGAAGCCCTGAGTCCGTGGATAATGTTATGACAGATCAGAGTACAGAAGCCCTGAACACTGTGGATAATGTTATGACAGATCAGAGTACAGAAGTCCTGAACACTGTGGATAATGTTATGACAGATCAGAGTACAGAAGTCCTGAACACTGTGGATAATGTTATGACAGATCAGAGTACAGAAGTCCTGAACACTGTGGATAATGTTATGACAGATCAGAGTACAGAAGTCCTGAACACTGTGGATAATGTTATGACAGATCAGAGTACAGAAGCCCTGAACGCTGCAACCACACAGTCACCACCAGTAAACTCAGTGAAACGTTCTCACACGAAATTCTTACACGCCGAACCACGTGGGAAATAAATTGGTTACTTTTCCACTTTTTCTTGTCAGCTCAGAGAGAGAGAGTGCGACTGAAAAAACAACAACGTAATGACACCTTAGAGTGACGTACGAGCAACGATACTTTTCTTACTTCTTGTCTAAAAGTATTGTAAATCGGAAGTTTGCGCCCCCCCCCCCCCCTCCCCCCAAGAAAAACTTAACACTGACCGCAATCACTTCTATCTGAACTCTTCAACAACTGATATGATGCCCTTCTGGATGTATTGACACACATACATGTCCATGTTAATCCACACATACCTGTCCAGGGTAATCCCCACATACCTGTCCATGTTAATCCCTTCCTTGCCGGCACTGTACAGTATTCCTGACAATCCAATCTGCAACAAAACATAACATCATTCAACTGTTAAAAGACAAACAGTGGTGTTGGGAAGTCTCCCTCAGTGATTATCCTCTCTTGCATTGGTTTAGCAAGAAAAAGCTAATTGTAATTCACACGTACAAACTCACTGACTCTTTTTCTGTTATATTCTGTACAGTAATATTTGTTTCATAACTTCAGAAAATGTTGTGTTTCTGTGGTACATGCATGGAGCACACAGCGTCACAAGATAAATATATTACAGTGGAACACCTCTTTTAAGACCTCAAAAAGCCTGAGGAAAATAGGTCCCAAACAGTAGGGAGTCTTCAAAGGGAGGTAAGCTTACAGAGGTCCCAAACAGTAGGGAGTCTTCAAAGGGAGGTAACCTTACAGAGGTCCCAAACAGTAGGGAGTCTTCAAAGGGAGGTAACCTTACAGAGGTCCCAAACAGTAGGGAGTCTTCAAAGGGAGGTAAGCTTACAGAGGTCCCAAACAGTAGGGAGTCTTAAAAGGGAGGTAAGCTTACAGAGGTTATGAACAGAAAATCTGAAAAATCCAGGTTTTAAAAAGGAGAAGTCTTAAATTGAGGAGTCTTAAAAGGGGGTTCCACTGTATATATATGCACATTGACACCTTTAGCAAAACATACAAAACTAAATATCTGACTAAATGTAAAAAAAACAAAAAAAAGCAAGAAACTTGAAGTGAAGTTGAAGCCAACCAACCCGAGATGGAGACAATATCAACACAATGTCCGACAGCAGACACCTGTCGATGTATTCCTCTGCGTTCTTCCGTAGCCTCTCTGGGTTTTCCAACTCTTTGAATCTTGTCTGAAACAAAATAAAATATGTTTGACATATTATGTATGCATCACAACCATTACAGCAACAAACAAACAAAAAACACAAAAACTACTGGGACATGTATCTTCTTTTTCTTCTTCTTCGTTCATGGGCTGAAACTCCCACGTTCACTCATGTTCTTGCTGGAGTTGATTTTTACGTGTATGACCGTTTTTACCCCGCCATTCAGGCAGCATGTGGGTATTTTGTGTTTCCACAACCGACCAAACTCTGACATGGATTACAGGATCTTGTCCGTACACACTTGGTCTTGTGCTTGCGTTTACACACGAAGGGGGATGAGGCTTGCATGTCTGCACATAAGTTGACCTGGGAGATCAAAAAAATCTCCACCCTTAACCCACCAGGTGGCCGCGGCTGGGATTTGAACTCACGACCTTCCGATTAGGAGGCCGATGTATTATCCACTACGACACTGCGCCTGTCATTGATATCATAATTGTTGATTCTGAAGAGAATATCCTAACATTGCTGGGTAAGTCAATGATCTAAAGAGTACTTATGGTTACAACTGCAGAAATACGCCAGAGGACTTGAACCCTGAACAAACA
Source organism: Littorina saxatilis (assembly GCF_037325665.1). NCBI lineage: Eukaryota > Metazoa > Mollusca > Gastropoda > Littorinimorpha > Littorinidae > Littorina > Littorina saxatilis. The sequence goes on along the minus strand of NC_090260.1, from coordinate 45,237,423 downwards.
CAGTACCACAGACGGCATCTAGTAAAGCCATGAAACAACCAGTCACTGCCACCCACCAAGAAACTGTAACTTGTCCTTACAGAATGGACACATTTACAGAGTAAATCTATTTGATACATATGACAATTTATAACCCTTCTGTGAAGGGCTCAGAGAATTTCCCAAGTTCTCCTTGTCTTGTGACATTCAAGGCATAACATCTGTAGGGAGCCCTGATGTGTACGGTGGAGAAAGGTTAAGGATAAGATTGTATACAGTCTTGTCAGGTTAACCTCGTGGAAATTCAGGTTGCTTTCTAACTGGGGAACGACGTGAGCTGCCATACAGTATACGGCGCTACCCTTATCTTTTTCCTGCCTGAGTGTATTCATGTTTCCAAGCCCAGAGACTTTCACTGTGAACTTGGGTTGTTTGATGGAGGCATGCGTGGTGTGTGCACAAAGTTGACTCCAAGTATCAAACCCTCCTCTTTGATGGAGGCATGCGTGGTGTGTGCACAGAGTTGACTCCAAGTATCAAACCCTCCTCTTTGATGGAGGCAAGCGTGGTGTGTGCACAGAGTTGACTCCAAGTATCAAACCCTCCTCTTTGATGGAGGCAAGCGTGGTGTGTGCACAAAGTTGACTCCAAGTATCAAACCCTCCTCTTTGATGGAGGCAAGCGTGGTGTGTGCACAGAGTTGACTCCAAGTATCAAACCCTCCTCTTTGATGGAGGCAAGCGTGGTGTGTGCACAAAGTTGACTCCAAGTATCAAACCCTCCTCTTTGATGGAGGCAAGCGTGGTGTGTGCACAAAGTTGACTCCAAGTATCAAACCCTCCTCTTTGATGGAGGCAAGCGTGGTGTGTGCACAAAGTTGACTCCAAGTATCAAACCCTCCTCTTTGATGGAGGCAAGCGTGGTGTGTGCACAAAGTTGACTCCAAGTATCAAACCCTCCAACTCCAATGTCAAAGCTTGGACAGATGGGAGGTGGTTCACATCATCCTTAAAACAAGAAAGATAACTCAACAAAATTCACCTTGATGTCAATAAGTAGCCCCTCCATGGCTCTGAAAGGATTGGGAACAGTCAGGTGGTATCGTAGTTTGGACATGAGGAGGAGTTCAAAGGTCAAGATGGTGTCGGCAAACTTCTCGCGGTTGCCCTTCAGGTTGCTGACGAACTGACCAATGGGAACGTAGAACTCTTCCACCTTGCAGGACAGGTAAACCACCGTCAACCTGAAATAAAACATCAGACGGGTGCGTAGCTTGGTGGTTAGGGTGTCGCCTTCCGTGTGGATAGTTCGGGGCTCAAACCCAGAACTGCGCCTGAGATTTTTCCTCTCTCTCTTTTTCTCTCTCTCTCTCTCTCTCTCTCTCTCTCTCTCTCTCTCTCTCTCTCTCTTTTTCTCTCTCTCTCTTTTTTTTTCTCTCTCTCTCTCTTTCTCCCTCTCTCTCTCTCTCTTTTTCTCTCTCTCTCTTTTTTTCTCTCTCTCTCTCTTTCTCCCTCTCTCTCTTTCTCTCTCTCTCTCTCTCTCTCTCTCTCTCTCTCTCTCTCTCTCTCTCTCTCTCTCTCTCATGATCAAATCACTATGATCAAACTCAATGGTTTTGCTGTTGGTTTATTTGTTCCTATTCGAAATTTAAAGCTTTTAAACACTTGCTTTTGAAAGGTGAAGGGAGTCCTCCTGTGCGCTAGCCTTATTTGTAACGCAGAAGGTCAACGTTTGTGCAGACCAGCTGGGGAAGGTTGTACCTTAAATTTACATTTTTGAAACTTGTATGACAATTGTGGCATATTTGCAGAAGAATTTTTTTTTTATTCAGGCGCCTTCAATTAAACCTCCCTCCTACCAAATACATAAAACGCCATTAACTTCAATCTCTCTCACTCAATAGCTCTCTCTCTCTCATGGACACACAAAACTAAATTCTTGCATTTGATGTAAAAAAAAAAAAAAAATAAAAATAAAGAAATGTAGTTTCCATTCCCACAACCAACCCTTTATTTCCTCCCGACCCTAAACCATTTACTTAACCATTAAAAAATTTTAACAATTAAAAAAGGAACACAAAAATGAAGAAACTCCATTTGCAGACTGCAGAATGGACACTTCTCCTTATTCAAGGAGATACACTTGGCATGAGCTCTGCCCAGTCAAAGGTCTTTGTAGAAAACAAATCACCAACCGCACTACGTAACAAAACAAAAATTACTAACCAACTTAATTGTGTTTTTTTTATTTTTTTATCTTACCTTGTCACCGAAAAAAAACCTATTTCTATTTTCTAGCCTTACATGATGTCCTTGGGATGGTAGTACATGGGAGAGTTGTTGACCCAGAATCGCCCGAAGAACGCCAGTGAAGTACCCTGCACACACAGCAAGTCAGCCTGGATGAGTGGTACATTGGAGAATGATAAAACTACAGCCAATCCTGTCAAAATGACTACACAAGGAACCAACCCAAAGTGGTTGTTGTCCATACTGTCAGGTAGTCTGACTAGAGGTGTTTTGGGGTGGTCTTTACGGGCAGGTGGTTGTAATCGAGAGGTGGTCAGCACGGCATGCAGGACTCTTCACTATTATACTATACTACTTACTGTCAAGTATGTTTACAGTGCAAGTCCCATTAACATCTCCAGCGCTTTACATTATTCCACTGCCAGAATAAACAAAACATAATTTAAATAATACTCTTCTTCTTCTTTGTTCATGGGCTTAGACTCCCGCGTTCACTCGTGTTTTTAGCACGAGTGGCTTTTTATGTGTATGACCGTTTTTCCCCGCCATTCAGGCAGTCATACGCCGCTTTCGGGGGAGGCATGCTGGGTATATTCGTGTTTCTTATGATAACCCACCGAACTCTGACATGGATTACATGATCTTTTCCTTGCGCACTTGGTCTTGTGCTTGCGTGTACACATGAAGGGGGTTGAGTCACATAGCAGGTCTGCACATAAGTTAACCTGGGAGATCGGAAAAATCTCCACTCTTAACCCACCAGACGGCAGCAACCGCGGGATTCGAACTCACGACCCCCCCCGATTAGGAGGCCGACGTCTTACCACCACGCCACTGCGCCCGTCATTTAAATAATTCAATGACAAAGGCATACAAATCATGGAGTAAAACAATTAACCTCCCCAATTTTAAGACCACTGTTATCTCACTCCGGTGTTCTACTCATTAGCAGCACTGTTCCCAGACGCAGAGGACAGTACACTGTACTCGTCAGGTGAATGTGCATAGGTTGAAATGACATGCTGAGTCCTGGGGTGCAACATTTCAGATTTGAAAACATGAAAATACATGGAAAATACTCTGTTTCTAATTCTGAGTACATGTATGAGGAAAAGAACAAATGATTCACTCAAGAAGAAAAATGTGCCAGAGACAGAAATTGTCATTCAACTTGAAAAAATCCAAAAACAAAGAGACTGCCAACGTTCTTTAACATTCTTTCGACGCTGACGTCATATTCCCTTTCTACGTCACTCATTTCGTCATACAATCAATCATTAATTCGCTCAGCTTCCTGGCGAGCGGGCGAAATTTCCATCAAGCTAAGGTTTTTGTGACTATTTGTTTGTCTGTTTGCTTAAAAGACTGTTGGGTCAATATATTTGTGATTGTAACGTATTTTGTCAATAACAACGTTCCAACAACTTACCTTTCTTGTTTTTTGATTCTGTTATTCAACTTGACTAGTGTGTTAGTTAGTTAGTTAGTTGTTGCTTTTTGGGTCCAGCGGACCATATAGGCCAAATCAGGACGCCGACTAATGTGTGGTCCTTGATCTGGTTGAACTAATTAACACAGATGAAACGGCATCAGTCATTCAGCGTATCGAGGTCTGTTGTATACATGTGTTTGCATACACGATGAGCAATTCTTGATAAACACAAGGAGGTCTGGAGGACATGTGTTTGTTCTGTAAAAACAAGTCTTGATCAAAGAACTATGTCCGGTTAGGAATAAAAGCTGGTTCTTATGTATTGCTGTGTACATAGGAGGTAGTCAGAGTAACTTGGAGAATGATGAACATATGAGCTTGCGGTGATCACCCTTTTTTGAGGATGAAACTGAAAGTCGCTTGTTCATAAATGCTTGTTTTTCTCTAAGTTGCCAGGGGAATGGTTCCGCACAACTCTCTCCTACTCTATCACATATCATATGCATTTAGATCCCTTAACCACCCGTCGTTTATCAGAGCATGCCGTGGCCGTTCAGAATAAAGGGGGTCAACCCGCTATTGCCGCGGCCCGTTGTTGCCGCGGCCCTTTTTTTAAAATTTTTTTGTGTGTGTTAATTTTTTTTTCATTATGTCCTTTGGCAAGGAGAAAGGGCGACCCCCAGCGGAAGTTTTCGCCACGTCCGTAGGGATTGGAACTTCTCCTGACGATCCTTGTCTCCCTCTCTCTCTTTCTCCCTCCCACTCTCTTCCTCCCACCCTATCTCCCTCCCCCCTCTCTTTACCTCCATCCCACTATCTCTTTTCCCTCCATCTCTCCCCTCTCTTCTCTCTCTCCCTCCCTCCATCCCTCCCACACTTCCTCTCCCCCCTCTCTTTTTCCTTCCCTCCCTCCATCCCATCTCTACTCTCTCCCTCCCTCTCTCTTCCTCCCTCCCTATCTCCCTCCCTCCCCCTCTCTCACTCCCTCCCTCTCTCCTCTCTCTCTCCCTCCTCTCTCTCTCTCTCTCTCTCCATTGTGTGCAAATTCGTAGTAAGCTTACTATTTTCACTGTTTTGTCCTTTTTCTTGACAACACTTCTTCTTCCAAATATTTTGGTAAAACTAAGTAAGTCCGTTTGCTTAGATCTGCCAATTTTTTGTTAGATCTGATATTGGGGGAAAACGTGGTAAAACCAAGTAAGTCCACAAAATGCCCAACAAAACCAAAACCATCCATTAGATTATTTTGAAAATCGTGTTTTAAAGGCATAGAAAGCTGATGACTATTCACGCTAATTGCTTTACCCACAGCTGGAGACATGCTAAATTAAGTTCCCTGCAAGATATTGTGGTCTAGGACCCCTTAAATGTTGAGATATTTGAATTTTTATTTTGATCTAGATCGTCCTATTTATAGATTTGCCAACAGAGGGAACGTTGACGCAAGGGAAATAACTCCGCGTCTTTGTTGACATCCTCACTTTTTCAGAGGCTAGAACAAGCTGTAATGCATGTATATGGTCCGCGCATTGCGACATATCGTCATTATATGGCCTTATGATGCATTTGACATCGATTGTGGGCAAACTACACATCGTAAACACGGGAGCGAGTTAGTAAGCCTTTAAACGTAAATTAATGCTATTTATCTTATTATCTCGGTGGGTTGCGGCAATGGCGGGTTGCGGCAAAAAAGGGCCACGGCAATGACGGGCCGCGGCAACAATGGGCCGTGGCAATAGCGAGTTGTAACCGAATAAAGAGTAAGTCTCCAGGTGTGACAAAAAAGAGCCTAGACAATGTAGCATAGACTGACACAGCGGCCATATTGCCCTTCATTGGAAGTTACACATGAATGTTGAAGTCAAACGACAGACCACATTTACTTACACACACAAATGTCACACACATGCAGAACATGATGACAAATTAAGGCAGCTGGAACTTGTTGCAGAACTCTTTGAGGATGATCTCGTACTGCCGCAACAGAAGGCGCTCCTCTTCGTAGGTCAGAAGTACGACGCCCGGTCTTCCTCCTGCAAAATACATTTTATATCATATCATAATTAATATCACAGCGTCAATTATATCATGCAATGTATCCCGTGCCGACTTTGAGGCTAATTAGTGTTTTGCCTGGAATAAGTTATAACTGACTAATCACTCAGTGAGTCTTATGTTCTGTTGTTGTAGTTGTTCTGTTGCTTTAAATACTGTTGTCTGGTATATTGTTTGGTTTGTGTTTTGTTGTTGTTGTTCTGTTGCTTTAAATATTGTTGTCTGGTATGTTTGTTTAAATTTTGTGTTTTGCCCAGTTTGGTTTTGAACTATATTTCATTGTGGTCAAATTCCAGAACAGTGTCCCAAATTAACTCTCTCCGACAACAGTTGATTTTCCTTGAACATAAAACTCCTATTATATTAGGTAATCTTGAACGTTTACATTGCAAATTCAGGAACATTCTTCTGATTAAATCTAACCCTCTCAGTTTGTATTATATTAGGTAATCTGTTGAACGTTTACATTGTAAATTCAGGAACATTCTTCTGATTAAATCTAACCCTCTCAGTTTGTATTATATTAGGTAATCTGTTGAACGTTTACATTGTAAATTCAGGAACATTCTTCTGATTAAATCTAACCCTCTCAGTTTGTGTAACTTGCTCTAAGGCCAAAAATAAAATAGGTGTGGTTACGGTAACATAGCCAAAACAAGAAGAGCAAACGCTCGATCGAGTCACTTTCGCAGTTCTGAATATTATATGAGGCATCAGATGGACAGGAAGAAATTGCTATTCACAACACAATGCATACCTGAAGCATACCTGTGACCTTGAAAAAGGTCAAAGGTCACCAAAGCAGACGTCAAAGTGTAGAGGTCACTGGGAGTCACGTTCACATAAAATTTGAGCCCGGTCACTTTTATAGTTTCCGAGAAAAGCCCAACGTTAAGTTGTGTGTTGCCGAACAGAAAAGGCTAGTTATCTCCCTTGTTTTTCTGATAACGTTCGTAAAAGGCTACAGATGTAAATACTTTGATGTAAAGAATAATCCTACAAAGTTTCAATCACATCCGATGAACTTTGTCAAAGATATAAAATGTCTAATTTTTCCTTTGACGCTGACCTGTGACCTTGAAAAAGGTCAAAGGTCAACGAAACCATCGTTAAAGTGTAGAGGTCATTGGAGGTCACGACTAAACAAAATATGAGCCCGATCGCTTTGATAGTTTCCGAGAAAAGTCCAACGTTAAGGTGGTGTCTACGGACGGCCGGCCGGACGGCCGGCCGGACAGACTAACACTGACCGATTACATAGAGTCACATTTTCTCAAGTGACTCAAAAAATAGGGTAGGTAGGTAGGCAATCACTTTTTTTTTTCAACTTTTTTTTCTAATGTGTACAAATTAAACCTACCACTTGACAGGGAAATAAGTGTGCGACACGGGCGCTTTCGCTTTCATTGCGTTTTTTGCACTCGGTTGTTTTTTTTTGGTTTTTTTGGACAAATGTAATAAAAAGTTATAGGATCGGCCCCTAAAAATAGGGTAGGTCGGGTTACCGTAACCACACCTATTTTTTTTTTAGGCCTAATTCATTCATTCATTCATTCATTCGCTCGACTTCCTGACGAGTGGACATAAACAGATTCAATCATTATCAAGATAAGTTTTGTGTGAATATTGTCCGTTCACTTTAAAGACCGTTGGGTCGAAATATCTGTGATGTATTGTTTTGTCAATAACAACCGTTCCAACAACCTACCTTTCTTGGTTTTTTTAATTTTGCTCTTAAAAGCATAACGTGCCCAGGGGTGTGCAAATTTAAAAATAAACAACTCACCCACGGGTTAGTAGAATCTCATTTCCAGCTCACCCGGGAAAAAAAATAGGTAACCCACTCCAACTTTTCTTATTTTGTCTTTGAAGTTTCAAACACAGAAACATTGGATTATAACTTAAGTCACTGAAAGGTAGCATCTGCCGACGACCAGTCTGTCCGAACTAAACAACGCCATGGTAATGGTTGTTTTTCAGTGGCCCGAAACAAATTAGGGAGCGCTTTCTCATTGGTCAAAATGTAAAACTAAACTAAGGGATGTAACTCACATCGTTGAAGCAGACGACATTTTCGAACACGATCAATACTTCAGAAAAAGCGCCTTAGAAACAGTACTTACTGTTTGGGCTTCGGTTTTGGCTTTGTTTTCATTATGAAAAACAAGGGGAAATGTATTTTGGCCATTCATTTTAGTGAGGAGTTGGCATTTGAAGCTCTATCTTGAGTTTTGTTTGTGAAATTTTTAGCTAACCCACGGGAATGCTACCCAAAGACCTCAGCTAACCCGGCCAATTTTTAACTCCCCCCAGGTCACGGGTTAGTGGATTTGCACACCCCTGGACTGTCATTTAAACTGTCATTCACAATACCGTACCTGATGAACTGAAACGACCGGCTTTTATTTCATATGTGGTTTAGATTTTAGAAGGAAAACACTGGTGCAGAACTTCTTTTACACAAATATCAGGTAAATAAAGCCGACAATTGTGTCCGAAAGCTTTTTCTTTGACCACCAACACAAATTATGCACACTTTTGAAGATCATTATTTCCCCTTAAATAATAAATAGACCCGATCAGTATTGCAAGCCAGATCGCAAACTTCAAAGCAGCAAGGCATGTAAACATGGTACAGTAATATTCGACGAGCTGTGAAAGCAGAGGTTCGAAGTTTTTACGACGTTGAATCGCGAGAGCTTCTCAGATACTGAAAAGGTAGACATTATCAATGTCAGTGGAGAATATAATATACTTCTAGGCCACGATATAAAGGTGACTTCTAATTCTATTAAATCCACCCTCTGCCTCCCGTAAACCATCTGTTTCTGATCACTGAGGTCCCTGAGGTTTTACACACTGACATGAGTACAAACATACTTCCAAGTTTCATTTGAACGCTTACCGCTCGGGTACATCCTGGCTGTTTTCCGTTGAGAATGAGAAATGTTCAAAATGTATTTCGTGCAGTTAGAAAAGGATGTACTATAAAGGGAATCGGAAGCCTCGTTTTGGCGCTAGACCTATAAACTTATGAAATATGAATAATAAATTAACAGCATTCACAAGACAAACATTCTGTTTTCATCAAGACAAGATCAGTACAATCCGAAGTTGAAAGTTTGAAAAAAAGGGAGCCAGGATGCAGGTCATGCCAAGGTCGTGCCAGTTGAAACTTGAATGGAAAGTGTAAAGATAAAGGCTCTTTTGACTTGATGGCGGGGAAGTAAGCTACCGAAAACCATGCAACTTTTCCTTTTTTTGGAATGCCATGCCAGTCGATTAAGATTTCCGAACATAAGAAAAAAAAAAAGATTTCCGAACATTTGGATTTTGATATTGTTTGTTGCTGTGCCTGTGTAGAACGAGTACATGTATTGTGGTTAAAACCATACTGCAGCAACAGTGCTAAAATCACATCTCATGAGCCGCATCGTACCATTGCTCAAGCAGACGAATTTTCTGCATTATATCGCAGTCGTTTGTTGTATTTTAGATACAAAGGTACACAATAACGTGCTATTGCAGATACTGAGTCGCATTGAAACCACAAACTCACGACTAAATTCATCACGTCTGTAAAAAAAGGAAAGTGGGTCACAAAGGGCCATGCCGATGGCACAGGGGGTGAATAAACCATGAGAACTGGTGTGTGGTTTACGCATGCTAAATAGCCATTCAAACAAACTGTGTCATTTAATGCTGTTTATTTACTATTGCAACTGTGTTCCATAAAGTTAGAATTGCTTATTTCGTGAAAGATTCTATCGTTTTGTAAACCTCATGTAAGGCGGAGTGGGGCTTTAAGTTTGAAAGTAATGCCCGCAAATTACACATAATATATGTATGACACACAGCCCGCACATTAAAAATTAATTAAAAAAATGGAAAATAAGATCAAGTGACACATAGCCCCCACATTAAACATTATTAAAAATGGAAAATAAGATCAAGTGCATCTTTGTGGGCCCAACTTTTGTCGCGATTTGGTCACACATACTGTTACGGCTGGAATTTACGTGTGTATGTCTGTATGTATGTCTATTTACTCCTATCAGAAATTGTGCGTGCTTCTCTCTGTTTACTACCTAGCCTTCACACACACACACACAACACTCCAACCAGGCACAAAGACACGAACACAGTTACAGCCCTTTGCCCCTGTACCTCTATTAGAATATTCAATAACACAACATAAACATATTATTCTACATCCATTCTACAAATCACTCTCGCTCAACATGGAAGTTCTATTTCTGTTAACACACAGAAGTCTAACTACACAAAATTACACACATGTTACTTTCTCATGCAGTCTACAATTCACGTGCACACACGTATAACACTTTAAGCTTTGTTCCGTGAGAGCCTGTCTGTCTCACTACACACGAAGTCATTGTCTCAAGCAATACTTCTGTCAATATTCATTTCTGTTACACACAGATGATAAAACCACGACGCTCGACGTCTCGTGGTTGTTTACTTGGGAAACGTATCTCCGTACAGCTATCTCGCTGGTTACTTTCTCCCAGTCGTACTCACATATTCAGTGGCACGTACTGCTCCACCCCACCCACACAAACTGTCTTCGTGTGGTGGAATGGGGACGGGGTCCCCGTTTTACAGCGCTTCACGCTGTCTCCCCTCCTGCGCTCCCACAGCTCACGGCTCGGGCGTAAGGGCAGAACCTCCCGTCTCGTTCCCCACTTCCGCGACCCCTCTCGGCCCGGGATGCTAAAATACACAAGTTTAAACTACCATAAGTCTCCATACTTGAATAAACTTTTCTGACATTCTTTATCACTACCGTCAACTAACTTATGCGGTTACAGTATATACACCCGCTTACTCATAAGCGACTTCATTTCCGAAAAACATGTAAACATTCCCTTTTCAACAATGGCTGACAACCGCGCACGCTTTTCAGCCAATTCACACATGACTCTCCCGGTCATTTCTCAAGTCAATATTTCCGAGCAAAATAATATCTCCGAGCAAAATATCAATTCAATAAATACCTGTAAACACAGCAGTTGAATCCACCGATTCAATACCGCGGCACGAGTCTAACCGACCTCCCAGCGCCCGGCGAGAAACTTTACTAACAGGAGACCCTTCTGTTCCCTTCAGTGGTCTCCAAAGTTCTGTCCGTGTAATATCTCTACAACGCCACCTCAGTCAATACTCCTCTCTGATTGGTCACATCCCACACGTGACAGCACAGCCTGTACGGACAATATTTCACCATGCGGTGCCTACTCAAAGTTCGTGGCCCATGAAATTGTGTACACCCGCGTCACACAACTCCAATATACATTATGTGCAAATCCGTTTGTCACACATACGTGACAGTGACACACAGCCCGGGCATTGAACATGAATTAAAAATGGAAAATAAGCTTAAGATCAGTGCATCGTTGTGCGCCGAACTTTCGTCGCAGTTTGGTCACATGTACGTGACGCACGGCCCGGGCATTAAAAATGGAAAATAAGATCAGTGTGTCGTGCGCCGAACTTTCGTCGCAGTTTGGTCACACGTACATGACGCACGGCCCGCACATTAAACATGAATTAAAAATGGAAAATAAGATCAGTGTGTCGTGCGCCGAACTTTCGTCGCAGTTTGGTCACACGTACATGACGCACGGCCCGCACATTAAACATGAATTAAAAATGGAAAATAAGATCAGTGCGTCGTTGTGCGCCGAACTTTTGTCGCAGTTTGGTACAGTGCAACCCCCGTTTAAAGACCTCCCAATTTAAGACTTCCTCCCTTTTAAGACCCTAGTTTTTAAGATTTTCTGTTCTATAGATTTACCCCAAGTTTAAGACTCCCTCCTTTTTAAGACCTGGTTTTCTCAGATTTTTTGAAATCGTAAAAAGGGGGTTCCACTGTAGATATGCTAGCGAGTTGACAACGAATACACAGTGTGTGCTCCGCATGTGTCTGGCGTCAGTAACAAATATTGACGCACACCTAGCGAGTTGACAACGAATACACAGTGTGTGCTCCGCATGTGTCTGGCGTCAGTAACAAATATTGACGCACACCTAGCGAGTTGACAACGAATACACAGTGTGTGCTCCGCATGTGTCTGGCGTCAGTAACTAATATTGACGCACACCTAGCGAGTTGACAACCAATACACAGTGTGTGCTCCGCATGTGTCTGGCGTCAGTAACAAATATTGACGCACACCTAGCGAGTTGACAACGAATACACAGTGTGTGCTCCGCATGTGTCGGGCGTCAGTAACTAATATTGACGCACACCTAGCGAGTTGACAACGAATACACAGTGTGTGCTCCGCATGTGTCTGGCGTCAGTAACTAATATTGACGCACACCTAGCGAGTTGACAACGAATACACAGTGTGTGCTCCGCATGTGTCTGGCGTCAGTAACTAATATTGACGCACACCTAGCGAGTTGACAACCAATACACAGTGTGTGCTCCGCATGTGTCTGGCGTCAGTAACAAATATTGACGCACACCTAGGGAGTTGACAACGAATACACAGTGTGTGCTCCGCATGTGTCTGGCGTCAGTAACAAATATTGACGCACACCTAGCGAGTTGACAAGGAATACACAGTGTGTGCTCCGCATGTGTCTGGCGTCAGTAACAAATATTGACGCACACCTAGCGAGTTGACAAGGAATACACAGTGTGTGCTCCGCATGTGTCTGGCGTCAGTAACAAATATTGACGCACACCTAGCGAGTTGACAACGAATACACAGTGTGTGCTCCGCATGTGTCTGGCGTCAGTAACAAATATTGACGCACACCTAGCGAGTTGACAACGAATACACAGTGTGTGCTCCGCACGTGTCTGGCGTCAGTAACAAATATTGACGCACACCTAGCGAGTTGACAACGAATACACAGTGTGTGCTCTGCATGTGTCTGGCGTCAGTAACAAATATTGACGCACACCTAGCGAGTTGACAACGAATACACAGTGTGTGCTCTGCATGTGTCTGGCGTCAGTAACAAATATTGACGCACACCTAGCGAGTTGACAACGAATACACAGTGTGTGCTCCGCATGTGTCTGGCGTCAGTAACAAATATTGACGCACACCTAGCGAGTTGACAACGAATACACAGTGTGTGCTCCGCATGTGTCTGGCGTCAGTAACAAATATTGACGCACACCTAGCCAGTTGACAACGAATACACAGTGTGTGCTCCGCATGTGTCTGGCGTCAGTAACAAATATTGACGCACACCTAGCGAGTTGACAACGAATACACAGTGTGTGCTCCGCATGTGTCTGGCGTCAGTAACTAATATTGATGCACACCTAGCGAGTTGACAACGAATACACAGTGTGTGCTCCGCATGTGTCTGGCGTCAGTAACAAATATTGACGCACACCTAGCGAGTTGACAACGAATACACAGTGTGTGCTCCGCATGTGTCTGGCGTCAGTAACAAATATTGACGCACACCTAGCCAGTTGACAATGAATACACAGTGTGTGCTCCGCATGTGTCTGGCGTCAGTAACAAATATTGACGCACACCTAGCGAGTTGACAACGAATACACAGTGTGTGCTCCGCATGTGTCTGGCGTCAGTAACTAATATTGATGCACACCTAGCGAGTTGACAACGAATACACAGTGTGTGCTCCGCATGTGTCTGGCGTCAGTAACTAATATTGACGCACACCTAGCGAGTTGACAACGAATACACAGTGTGTGCTCCGCATGTGTCTGGCGTCCGTAACTAATATTGACGCACACCTAGCGAGTTGATAACGAATACACAGTGTGTGCTCCGCATGTGTCTGGCGTCAGTAACTAATATTGACGCACACCTAGCGAGTTGACAACGAATACACAGTGTGTGCTCCGCATGTGTCTGGCGTCAGTAACTAATATTGACGCACACCTAGCGAGTTGACAACGAATACACAGTGTGTGCTCCGCATGTGTCTGGCGTCAGTAACAAATATTGACGCACACCTAGCGAGTTGACAACGAATACACAGTGTGTGCTCCGCATGTGTCTGGCGTCAGTAACAAATATTGACGCACACCTAGCGAGTTGACAACGAATACACAGTGTGTGCTCCGCATGTGTCTGGCGTCAGTAACAAATATTGACGCACACCTAGCGAACGACAATGCATTGGCCAAAATTGCGAATTTTTCAGTGCACGTGTCATAGTGTGAATCTGTGACTGGCTCATTATAGACTATCAAATATAATATACAATAATGGCACGTACTGACACTGGATAGTGAGCTTTGAATTTACAACAATTAAATTCAGACCACCCCTTATTTAGTTATTATCTCATTTTCACACATCTAGTAATTAAAGTTCAAGTATTGTGGAGATGCTGGTTGTGAAACTGAAAGTGGTACTGAAAAGATATTTTGCAGTTAATCTCAGGATCTCCGATCTGCATAGGGAGTCGGTAGTCAATAACTACCTGTACGTTTCTTCCATGAGCTTTGATAACATTTTGATTGGATTCTATACGTAGTTGCTTCAGCTCTGTTTCGCCAGAAAAGGTCCAGCATTTCAGCTGTGTGCTGGATGCGAACATCTTCCGATGCAAGTAATCCACACTCGCTCTACTGCAATATTTACCGGATGTTGATTGATTTCAGAAGTTACTTCCCTTGTCGAAGCGCAAGCTGTATGAGAATAACTTTTTATATTTTTCGGGATAGATCGATACAATTTTAACGTTTATTTTTGCAGCTTAGAAACAGAATATAAAGGTGTGCATGTTTATGTCCCTGTACTAATTAATAATGTGCTGTACCCGCTCACCCATCGGCTGTCTCACAAACAGTTCCATAAATATTCCCAAGTCCGTAGCGAATAAAATACCCGTTTGAGGATACCCCCCCAAAAAACACCAGATATTTATTGCAGTGGAAATTGGCTGAACCTGCCCTGTAAATCACAAGGCGACTGCAGACCTGTGCAACCTGTGCACGAGACAAGAAAAAATACATCTTGAATTTGTAGCCAGCTCTTTTTCCCCTCATGCAATGTGACTTTCGTTTTCAAAACCGGATACGGATACCAAACCAGTATGGGTATGCTTCCCAACTGTTTATGAACGGAGATTAACTCAACTCAACTCAACTCAATTTTATTAATCCATATGGAAATTACATTGTGACAATAATTGTTTCCAATCAGAAGAATAAGAATGCATAATAAAGAAACATCACGTGAGAAAATAAATGAGTATGATTATAATGAGTATGATCACAGTCTCACTAATGCACACAGTCATCCGTCAAGTCAAGTCTGCCAACACACCACTCACTGACACAACAACAACAGCAACAGCAATACAATTTAACAAAAACCATAATTTAACACTGACCTCGGGCCGGCTGAGTAGACTTTTAAGTCTTAATAATAACCTTCATATTTCGTGCAAAATGGTTTTACGATATCGACAAAACAAATGAAGATTACAAAACGAATTTGGAGCGCTGTACTCAAAGACAGGGTGAGTACAAATGTTTGTTATATATAGCTGAGCGACGCTGGGCATCTTCCAAGCTGACTGTACATAAGCAGATTTATGACGCCACCAAGCAGAAAGTCATAGATTTTGTTGATGCCGCCAAGACCACTTTCGCACCAAGGTCGCAGCATCCTCATCTTGTAAAGAGTTGTTTAACACTGTCACCACCATGCTTGGTAAAGCAAAACAGGTCATCCTTCCAACTGTACATGACATGTCTAAACTGCCAGATGTTTTTTCTAAGTATTTTCATGAAAAGATTTTGACCATCCGCAACAGCTTCGCCCAGCATAGCGACTCAGACCGCTCCCCCATTTTTGTTGGAAATTCGTTCTCTGTTTTCACCCCAGTCTCTGAAGATTTTGTTCGTAAACTCATTGTGAAGTCTGCCAAAACGTCCTGTGACCTCGACCCCCTCCCCACCCCCCTCCTCTGTGATCACTTAGACATCCTTCTACCCACCATCACTAGAATACTGAACGAGTCCCTTTCCACTGGCACCGTCCCCTCAGACTTCAAAAAAGCTGTCATTAAACCCCTTCTGAAGAAAAGCTCCCTCGACCCCAACGTACTTAAGAACTACAGGCCCATCTCAAACCTTCCCTTTCTTTCTAAAATCCTAGAGAAGATAGTCCTAGACCAGCTCTCCTCCCACCTCTCTGCCAACAACCTCCTCACTCCGCACCAGTCAGCCTACCGCACGGACCATAGCACAGAGACCGCAGTCCTTAGTATCCTCAACAACATTTTGACTTCCTTAGACGATAACAACATTTCCCTGCTCCTCCTGTTAGACCTTTCGGCCGCTTTCGATACAATTGATCATGAAATCCTGCTGTCCCGCCTTGAGCACACTTTCGGCATCCAAAATTCAGTTCTAAATTGGTTCAGATCCGAGTCCTATCTCTCAGACAGAACAAATTTTGTAATTGTAAACGACGTCCCATCCCAGGAAACCTCCCTCCTTTTTGGCGTTCCCCAGGGCTCTGTGCTCGGGCCCGTGCTGTTCATCATGTACACCTCCCCTCTGACTGACCTCATCGACAGACATTCCGTTTCCCACGAAATGTTTGCTGACGACACTCAGCTTCAGAACTCAGCGACTCCCTCAGAATACGCCCAGATGACCACCTCCCTTCAGTCTTGCATTGCTGACGTTGAACTCTGGATGTCCACTAACAAACTTAGACTTAACTGTGACAAAACAGAAGCCATTCGTTTCACCAAATCCTCCCTCTCCTCCTCTCTCTCTCTCCCTCCTTCTATCACTTTGGGCAGCAGCACTATTGAATTCTCAGACTCCGTCCGTGATCTTGGCATCTTTCTTGATAGCGATCTCTCCATGAAACACCATGTTATGAAAGTCTGTCAGTCCGCTTACATCGAGCTTAAGAGAATAGGTTCTATCCGCCCATACCTTACCGAAGATGCCACCAAGACCCTTGTTTCCTCCTACATTCTTTCTCGATTAGACTACGGAAATTCTGTTCTCATTGGCTGTCCATCCTTTGCAGCGCGTTCAAAATTCTGCAGCCCGGCTTGTCTGCAAAGCCCCTCGGTCCCAGTCCTGTTCCCCCTTGCTAAAGAAACTTCATTGGCTCCCTGTAGAGCTGAGAATCCAATATAAGTGCTGCTGTATCTGCTACAAAATAATATCTGGCTCAGCCCCATCCTACCTGTCTGACCTGTTCACACTCTATACACCCTCACGATCCCTCCGCTCCTCTGTAGACACTAGAATATTCCGTCTATCTTCTTTTAGTCGCAAACAACACGGCCAGAGAGCCTTCTTCCACTCTGCTGCCGTTGCGTGGAACTCTCTCCCTTACTCTATCCGACACTGCCAAACATTCTGTTCCTTCAAATCAAACCTTAAAACACACTTCTTCACCCAGTATTTTGATTAATTTTATTTCAACATGGTGCATTTTTGAATCAGGTGTTTGAATGTTTGAACGTTTTGCCTGTGTTAGTATGCTTGCAGATTGTATTGATGTAGTCGGTTTGAGTTTCGTTGTTCACTTGTGTGCTGAATGCTGCTGCACATGCTTTTGCTTTGCTTTGTATGTATTATGTATGTTTGTCATTGTAAAGCGCTTTGAGAATGTAAAGCGCTCTATAAATCTCCCATATTATTATTATTTTATTATTAGTGTTGCGTCCCACCTAGTCAGCGGCGCTTTTCCGGAAATGACCTGCGCTTTGTTGGAATTCCAACTATGGCCGCCATTGTTGGAATTCCAACTTCGCGCTACGCAATTCTGGAAATGAACCGCGCGCAGAGTGAGAATTTTGCTCTTTCTTAGAATGCGATGATTAAATGATAATTGATGGACTACAATGATCAGCGTATGTTTAAAATATCAATAGTTGGTTGTAATAAAACAGATGCATTAGACAAAATCATACCATCTGCTATTTTTCTTACTTACGAACCTTGGAAAAATAAACACTGACCTCGGGCCGGCTGAGATCTTTTTGACGTCGTTCTGAACAAACGAGCGCTTCAGTTTGCCATTTTAACTGGTGCTAGTGAAGTTTACCCTCACAATCTAAGTAACGTTGACAACACTCATGCGTAACTTAATTGTTACATCAATCAATCAATCAATGAGGCTTATATCGCGCATATTCCGTGGGTACAGTTCTAGGCGCTCTGCAGTGATGCCGTGTGAGATGACATTTTATACGGCCAGTAGATTGCAGCCATTTCGGCGCATATTTACCTTTCACGGCCTATTATTCCAAGTCACACGGGTATAGGTAGACAATTATTAACTGTGCCTAAGCAATTTTGCCAGGAAAGACCCTTTTGTCAATCGTGGGATCTTTAACGTGCACACCCAATGTAGTGTACACGGGGGGAGGGTTCGGACACCGAAGAGAGTCTGCACACAAAGTTGACTCTGAAATAAACAACATAACAACACGATTCATTTTGACAAAATTACACCGGGCCCTTAATTATCACAAAAAATGCGAATGTTAATTGTTGTAAGCTTGTTATAACTATAACTTTAAGGTTTAATAGGTTATTTGGTATACATATGTACAAATTTGACGCTAAGTTAATATTTAATATTTCAAGAAAAATAAACAGAGTTAGACTGAGACGTATTTGTATATGTGTGTGTGTGTGTGTGTGAGTGTGTTTGGTGTGTTTGTAATTGTGTGTTTGTGTATGTGTGCACACCCTGGTGTACGTGTGTGTGTGCGTTTGTCAGTGTGTGTGTGTGTATGTGTGTACACCCTGGTGTGTGTGTCAGAGTGTGGGTGTGTGTATGTGTGTACACCCTGGTGTGTGTGTCAGTGTGGGTGTGTGTATAATATGCTGTGTGTATGTGTCAGTGTGCGTGCGTATGTGCATGTGTGTGAGAGAAAGAGATACAGATCGAGAAATGAAACACACAAGTATATATATATATGAATGTCCTTAGCTCGGCAGCCTGCTTTGCCCTTCACAAAATTTGAACATTTACACATGTTTATGAAGATCTTTTTGTGTCCAGCATGTATGTACTGTTCCTTTATTGTGTGTATCTGATTAACTTATATAGCAGTTACAACTTACAAGTACTTTTTAAATGTGTGTTCCTTTTTCTCTACATTTCGAATACACATCTACCCTTTGGGATGTGTCTTTTCTTGCATTTGCAAGCTCCCTTTATTTATAATGATCATGTTTATGGAAACAAATGAGTCACATTTTGAGTATAACAATAGTCAATATCAATTAATGTAGCTCGACCACGAGGGAAGCATTTAAATCCGGCGTTATGTTACATACTTTCCTTCCAGTGTAGTACATTGATTCAGCAGCGCTTCTATACCTATTGGCCCCGGGACATTTTGTTCTTGCCTTTTTATGTTTCAACACTGTTTTCACACACAAAAATTGCCACAATGGTTTACCTAACCTGGTTGTATCTGAGCTTGATTGTCTTCTTCTTCAATGTACTGTGTTAAAATTGCAACAGTAGTTGGTTTGGGTATGTGTGAGGGTATGCATCCCCCCCTCCACACACACCCCAAGCACACCATCATCATCATGCCAAACATCTATGCATGTATATAGTTGGGTTCAGGGTAGGTATTTGGTATTTGGCCGCAATTTTCTCCCCCCTTTCCTAACCTAGGTGGTGGGTTCAAGTGCTAGTCTTTCGGATGAGACGAAAAACCGAGGTCCCGTGTACACTACATTGGGGTGTGCACGTTAAAGATCCCACGATTGGCAAAATTGTATAGACATATATAAAAATGTCCACCAAATACCCGTGTGACTTGGAATAATAGGCCGTGAAAAGTATATCTCGCCTAACACGCTTGAGATTTACTGGCCGATGTGAATGCGTGATATATTGTGTAAAAAATTCCATCTCACACGGCATATTGTAAACGCCATGAGCCTCCCCAAATAGGAGAGGGTATGTGTGTAGAAATACTCACAAATAACAGTCAAGGGACCAACATTTAACTTGCACAAAAATGTAACTTACTGAGTGGAAATTGTATTTGCACTTAATTCTTTTGTTTTTATCTAAAAGTGAGTATGTTATATTATGGTAAAGTAAAATCCATTAACAAACTCGCTTGATAATTTCTGTGTATTCCGTAAACTTTTGCGTTCTTTATATTTTATTGTCAATACAAAAGCCACCAACAGCATTCATTCAAATTCATTATGATATGCCGCCTGCATCTAAACAGGTCTATTGTTAGCATTATTGCCTGTTAACTCATTGTGACCGGCCATTCTTGTGTCATTGGGAACACCCAGTGTCACAGAAATTGAAGATGCATGTCCCAAGTGTGTTCTGTGAGAGAAAGATATATTCAACAGCTATATGGGCAGAAGGGCAGAACAATTTTTTTATTACTTGCTTGAGAATGTGTCAATACTGAGAACACAATGACATATTTTTGTGTTCAACACTTTTTTCATCATTAGAAACAGTTTAAGTAACGGTTGTGAACAACTTGTCCTGGTGGCAAAAGATCATCAACAGGAGGTACCATAATTTTCAAAGAGGGTGTAAGAATTTGAAAAGATTAAAGTCAGTTAATGCAAAAATTAGCACTTGTGTGCTTGTAAATATATATATATATATATATGCATGTGTGCATATGTGTGTGTGTGAAAAACCTGGTAATATGGTATAATTGAATACATCTCCAGTTTCAATGTATACAGTGTCTGCCTATCCCAATCATTATGATGCTAAGCAAGGTGTGTGTTTTGTTTTTTTGGGTACAAGGGATGCTCTTATATTTCTTTGGAACAACTGTGCTACATTATATATAAGTGCTACATTTTGTGTGCTTGATTGCATAACTAACTTAATGTATATAAGTTGAGTAGGACTTTTGAATAATGCCTTTTGCTCTTTGATAAACAAAGGGAAGGAAGCACTGCCAATGCATACAACATTTCATGATTTGTTTAATTAAATTTACACACCACACAAGAGAGGTAGCTTTCTCAGAAGGAGAGAAGGTCATTTTTGTCAACCAAAGCAACAAAGCAAAGACCAAAACAGAGATCAATGAACTGAATTTATAAACAAACGGAATATGAAAACAAACTTATGACTGTGATTAATGGCTTTACACTTACATGGTGAAATTTGCCTGCGACTGAAATTGTTTTGACTGCCGGGGTCCAAGGGCCGCCTAGCCCTTGGCGGATTGCAGGGGCAGCACGCAGCCAAAAACGAATTTTAGCATTCAAGGTGAGGATTAAGAAGCCTCACATGGCTTTAAAACTGAAAAAAATAACAACAATCTTGTTAATTGAAGGGATTTATGCACGTTTTTAACACCTCACATGATTACAATTATATCGATTTTTTTGTACGTCCCACATGCATTATATTTCATTTGATTCACTCTGAACCATACTACTAATAACAGGAATTAAAACCTCTTCTCTGTCTTAGTAGGAAAGCCACATGAAATTACATATATCATATTGAGAAAAGAAAAGACAATTCATACATCATGATGCTTGAGGAGCAATGCACACACACACTCACACCCTAGGTCAAATGCTTGTCTTTGACCCCACAGTCTCACAGGAACACCAACACAAAGAAATCAGTGATGCAAATCAAAAGTTTAATTCTCCCACACACAAAAACATAAAATGTATGAACACCAATGAACACTTTCTTTATTTGGTGTTTAACGTCGTTTTCAACCACAAAGGTTATATCGCGACGGGGAAAAAGGGGAGATGGGATAGAGCCACTTGTCAATTGTTTCTTGTTCACAAAAGCACTACCGTAAAAGTCGACCTATAAGCCGCGACTTTTTTTTCCTAAATGGACCCCTGCGGCTTATAAGGCGGTGCGGCTTATGAATGACTTTTTCTGAATCAGTGGCGTGTATCCGACTTCGCTCAGTGACCTAGTTTCCGGAAGTTGGATCGCCGCTGTGTAATGGCCTTGAATCAGCTGTGTTTACCTCAATTCACTCACTCACCTTCTTTCCGGAAGTTTGAAGCATGACAATAACTCACACAGTAATGGGTTGGCATACACCGGTTTTGATCGATCACTTCGCATTGCTACTACAGAGAACAGCAACACGCACATCTCCTAAAACAAAGCAACGTACAACCACGATGCCGAAAACACGGAGGCAGGCCTATGATGCAGCCTACAAACTTGCAGCCATAGACTTGGCTGTTGAAAAAGGCAATCGCGCTGCTGCTCAACAAATCGGCGTCAATGAAAGCATGATTAGGCGTTGGCGAAAGCAACGAGGCGAACTTGTGAAATGCAAGAAATCCACAAAAGCATTCCGTGGTTGCAAGGCACGCTGGCCCCAATTAGAAAACGAAATGGAGGACTGGGTCAACACACAACGTGCGGATGGTCGCGGTGTTTCAACTGTTCAGCTTCGTCTGAAAGCACGCACCATTGCAACACGTCTGAAGATAGACGACTTCAAAGGCGGTCAATCTTGGTGTTGCCGATTTTTGAGGCGCAAAGGTCTGTCACTGCGTGCACGTACAACTTTGTGCCAACAGCTGCCGCCAGACTTTCAGGAGAAAATGATGTCATTTCGAAACTACGCACAAGAGCAGGTAGCTGAGAATCTGATTGGCCCACAGAACATCATAAATATGGATGAGGTTCCGTTGACCTTTGACCTTCCATTGACACGCACAGTAAACAAAAAGGGCGAGTCTTCTGTGGCACTGAAAACAACGGGACATGAAAAAACACACTTCACCTGTGTTTTGTCGTGCACGGCTTCGGGTGAAAAGCTTCCGCCGATGGTGATTTTCAAGCGAATCACAATGCCGAAAGAAAAGTTTCCGAAGGGGATCGTCGTGCAGGTTAACAAGAAGGGGTGGATGGATGAGAAGATGATGGACACCTGGCTGACAGAATGCTATGGGAAAAGGCCAGGGGGTTTCTTCCGTCGCACTAAAGCTCTGTTAGTCATGGACAGCATGCGTGCACACATCACTGAGAAGGTCAAAAAGTCAATCACTGCCACCAACTCCATCATCGCTATCATCCCGGGTGGCACAACAAAGTACCTGCAACCCCTCGATATCAGTGTGAACCGGCCCTTCAAAGTGGTGATGAGGGATGAGTGGGAGAGGTGGATGGTGGATGGCGAGAAATCATTCACAAAGACTGGCCGCATGCGTAGAGCAACCTTTGCAGATGTGTGCCAGTGGGTCCTGAAAGCTTGGGATGCTGTCAAAAAGTCAACGATCATCAACGGCTTCAGAAAGGCTGAGATCATCACTGGAGCAGACGACGCGACAGACAACACGACAGCCACTGACAGTGGGGCCGAGAGTGACACTTCCGGTGACTCTGTGCCAGAAGCCATTCTGAACTTGTTCATCTCCGACACTGAGGAGTCCGACTTCAGCGGATTTTCAGCATCAGATGTTGAGTGATTTACAGAACTAACTACAGGTGCTGTGTGCAGGACGAGAGGACAGTTTGATAGTCCAGAGTTCTGTGAATCACTCAACATCTGATGCTGAAAGTAAAGTGCAAAACTGACAAGTTAGCCGGTTCGTTTTTGTGTGTGTGTGGTTTTTTTTCGTTGACTTTCGATGTTTCTTGACTTGAACTTTGCTTCTAGGCGCGGCTTGTATGCCGGAGCGGCTTGTGTATGGATTTTTCTGATTTTTTTTTAAAAATCGGGGGGTGCGGCTTATATCCAGGTGCGTCGTATAGGTCGACTTTTACGGTAATCAAAAATTTGCTCCTGGGGCTTGCAACCTAGTACAATGTATTACCTTACTGGGAGAATGCAAGTTTCCAGTACAAAGGACTTAACATTTCTTACATACTGCTTGACTCAAATCTTTACAAAAATTGACTATATTCTATACGAGAAACACTTAAAGGCATATGTACGCGCTCCCGTGTTTACAAAGTGTAGTTTGCCCATAATCGATGTCAAACGCACCATAAGACCATGTAATGACGATATGTCGCCATGCGCGGACCATATACATGCATTACAGCTTGTTCTAGCCTCTGAAAAAGTGAGGATGTCAACAAAGACGCGGAGTTATTTCCCTTGCGTCAACGTTCCCTCTGTTGGCAAATCTATAAATAGGACGATCTAGATCAAAATAAAAATTCAAATATCTCAACATTTAAGGGGTCCTAGACCACAATATCTTGCAGGGAACTTAATTAAGCATGTCTCCAGCTGTTGGTAAAGCAATTAGCGTGTATAGTCATCGAGTACATATGGCTTTAACAAGGGTAAAAAGAGAAACAGAATCCGTTAGTCGCCTCTTACGACATGCTGGGGAGCATCGGGTAAATTCTTCCCCCTAACCCGCGGGGGGAAACAAGGGTAAAAAGAGAAACAGAATCCGTTAGTCGCCTCTTATGACATGCTGGGGAGCATCGGGTAAATTCTTCCCCCTAACCCGCGGGGGGTCCAATGAACACACACACACACCATTTCATTTAGTTTTATACACACAAAATGGAAAGGCAAACATCATTAGGCAAGTTTGTTGTTCACAAATACAGAGATACAAAAATTAGAAGATGGAATTCAGAAGAAATGTTCAAGGGTAAAAATATATTTTATAAGTGCACAAAGCTTCCATACAAGTTTCCGTACCCACAATAATGACATTATTCAGGATACAGCCTTAGTTACCTTATTGATTAAAACAAAGTACGTTACTGTTTAGTTTGTGCTGTTTGCATGAAAATGGATCGATGGCAAAGAAATCACAACAGACTGCAAAACGTAACTTATAATATAACACCACAATTATCACACAGCAGAGGCAAACCTTGGTAAATGGGGGCAAACGGTAACGCAAATCTCAAAAGTTACAGAAGATACTTGTTTGAACTTGACAGTCAAACACACAAAAAACTATACATCAAGAAAATTACAAGAACAAAAAATTAGTGACATCATTATGATCACAAAGCAGAAGCAACTAGAAAATTGGGGTCAAACTGTACAGCACTATAATATGTCACAGAAGACACACTTTGAAATTGGCACACTGACCCAACAAATAGACACCACTAATAAATTAATCACATCACAATGATCTCACAGCAGAAGCACTACTTGTAAACTGCAATCAAACTGTACAGCACATCTAAATGCCACAGTAGAACATGTCTGTTTAACACACACACACACAATTAAGAGATAGCACAAACAAATGAATCACATCTTAATGATCAGCAGAAGCACTACTTGTAAACTGCAATCAAACTGTACAGCACATCTAAATGCCACAGTAGAACATGTCTGTTTAACACACACACACAATTAAGAGATAGCACAAACAAATGAATTGCATCTTAATGATCAGCAGAAGCACTACTTGTGAACTGGGGTCCAACTGTACAGCACTACTTAAAACTCACATTCACAGGAGAACACCTATGTAAAAACTTGGCACACCCACACAAAAAAATAAACAGACGGCACAAAAAAAACCTTAAAAAAATTACAAAACGCATCCGTTTAAACATTGCACAAGAAACCATAAGACAGACAGCAAAAATAAATGAATCACATCTTGATGCTCAGCAGAAGCACTACTTGTGAACTGGGGTCAAACTGTACAGCACTACTTAAATCTCACATTCACAGGAGAACACCTCTGTAAAAACTTGGCACACCCACACACAAAAATAAACAGATGGCACAAATAAATTAATCACATCAAAATAATCACACAGCAAAAGCACTACTGGCGTCAAACTGTACAGCACAACTTAGCAAGTCGCGTAAGGCGAAAATACAATATTTAGTCAAGTAGCTGTCAAACTCACAGAATGAAACTGAACGCAATGCCATTTTACTCGTAGCATCGTCAGGCCACCGCTCATGGCAAAGGCAGTGAAATTGACAAGAAGAGCGGGGTAGTAGTTGCGCTAAGAAGGATAGCACGCTTTTCTGTACCTCTCTTTGTTTTAACTTTCTGAGCGTGTTTTTAATCCAAACATATCATATCTATATGTTTTTGGAATCAGGAACCAACAAGGAATAAGATGAAAGTGTTTTTAAATTGATTTGGACAATTTAATTTTGATAATAATTTTATATATTTAATTTTCAGAGCTTGTTTTTAATCCGAATATAACATATTTATATGTTTTTGGAATCAGCAAATGATGGAGAATAAGATAAACGTAAATTGGGATCGTTTTATAAATTTTTATTTTTTTTTACAATTTTCCGATTTTTAATGACCAAAGTCATTAATTAATTTTTAAGCCACCAAGCTGAAATGCAATACCGAACCCCGGGCTTCGTCGAAGATTACTTGACCAAAATTTGAACCAATTTGGTTGAAAAATGAGGGCGTGACAGTGCCGCCTCAACTTTCACGAAAAGCCGGATATGACGTCATCAAAGACATTTATCAAAAAAATGAAAAAAACGTTCGGGGATTTCATACCCAGGAACTCTCATGTCAAATTTCATAAAGATCGGTCCAGTAGTTTAGTCTGAATCGCTCTACACACACACACACACACACACACACACACGCACGCACACACGCACACACGCACGCACATACACCACGACCCTTGTTTCGATTCCCCCTCGATGTTAAAATATTTAGTCAAAACTTGACTAAATATAAAAATCATAAAATGCCTCTGTTTAAACTTTGCACAAGAATCCATAAGACAGACAGCAAAAATACATTAATCACATCTTGATGCTCAGCAGAAGCACTACTTGTAAACTGGCGTCAAACTGTACAGCACAACTTAAAAATCATAAAATGCCTTGCACAAGAATCCATAAGACAGACAGCAAAAATACATTAATCACTTCTTGATGCTCAGCAGAAGCAGTACTTGTAAACTGGGGTCAAACTGTACAGCACGACTCAAGTTAAAAAAATTACAAAACACATCCGTTTAAACTTTACACAAGAAACCCAGTGCCACTATGAAACAACAACAACATGATTTTTGAAAACACAATGTCATGCACACATACATTCTGGACACCCCCTGAATATGTTAGATTTAAACATATGGAAAATGTAGCAAAGTTGTGCAATGCAATAATGACACAACGCAGTGACCCCAAAATGTGACAGGCACCCACCACTTGAACTTCGAAGACTTCCCATCTTGAATGTGGCCCGTATGTTTTGTTTTTAGAAACAGCACAATGTTGTCATATTTCTTCTGCGTAAGCACGGTTGTATTTTTCTGCGTAAGTTCCACGACAAAACTGTCCACCTCTTCCCTGTGTTCACCCGTCATGGTCAAGAGCGAGAGGCAGACTGGCATCGCCAGTCGAAAGGAGGGCCATTTCTAGAACGAGTTGGTGCCTTTCCGGAAATGACGCGCTTTGTTGGAAATCTACTGAGGCGTGACGAAGTCCCGCAAGATTCCAACTCTGCCCCGGATTCTTACTATGTGCCCAACATCCAACATTAAATACAAGGCAGTAGCCTCCCTTGCGTTTGTCTGACTTCTTAGGTAGGTTTATGATTCCTGTTTCAAAATTGAATGCGATAAAATCGTTATTGTTAGATTTGACTGTGATATCAACATTTATCAGTCTGAATGTCTCGAAAGGCTGAATCATATCAGATCTCGGATTACGTCGCCTCGATCTGATATGATTTCAGCTTTCTCGACATTCAGACTGATAAATGTTGATATCACAGTCAAATCTAACGATAACTAATAATATATACTAAACTTGGCAAAAATATTATTGCGACAAAGTTTGCACCCAAATTAAAGTGGTAATTCCCGTGTCATTTTATTCCAACGTTCTCTTGGATCACTTCTCGGATAACTAATTTCCTTTACACAGATCACGTGATCGCCGCTCAGGGCTCGTATTCTTGAAACAGCTGCAACTCATATACCGGCCTGTAAAACCACTTCCGCTCGATAAGTCCGCTAAGTGCTATTCATGAAACTCCGGTAAAGACTTACCAGGGTGTCTCCAAGCTGTAAAGTTAGAGGACCCATCCCCCTCCTCTAAAACCGTCAATTTTGAATAAATCTTGTTAAAATATTGTTTGTAGATTTATGTCCCTCATGAACACACATTGGTGTCATTTAAGCACCAATGCATTGCGGACAAATACGAGATACCGCTCGCGAAAGATTTCAACCGATGCTCGTTCTTACCGGCTTGTGGTGAAAGCGTGCTAGCGTCTTGTTTAATGCACTACAGTGCCCCTAATTTTTCAACTGTTTCCGTGGTCCAACGGTTCTCTCGTTCGCATGATGCGTGATTGAGTCGAGTTCAAATCTCCGTCTACCCGTAATTTTTTTTTTACTCTTTGGCATTCACGCCATTTGTTTATTTTTGTTTATTTTCTTCGTGTGCAAAAAAGTACGTTATAATCAATATATGAGGCTTATATTGCGCATATTCCGTGGGTACAGTTCTAGGCGCTCTGCAATGATGCCGTGTGAGATGGAATTTTATACGGCCAGTAGATTGCAGCCATTTCGGCGCATATTTACCTTTCACGGCCTATTATTCCAAGTCACACGGGTATAGGTAGACAATTATTAACTGTGCCTAAGCAATTTTTCCAGGAAAGACCCTTTTGTCAATCGTTGGATCTGTAACGTGCACACCCAATGTGCACACCCAACGGTAATATCATGTTAACCATCAATTTAAAAAAAACACCTCATTCTCGCCTAAAATTAATTGTTTTTAATCAATTTTGATATTACAACGTACTCTTTTGCACACTAAGAAAATAAACAAAAACAAACAAAATTAATGACAAAGAGTAAAAAAAAAAAAAAAAAAAAAAGGAAGGCCTGATGTCGATTCGAACGCATCAGTCGAATTCGATAACCGTTCGGCTACGGAATCAGGAATAAATTTCTCGCCACTGTAATGCATTAAACAAGACGCAAGCACGCTTTCGCAACACGCCGTTATGATCGAGCATCGGTTGAAATCTTTCGCGAGCTGAAGCTCGTATTTGACCGCAATGCATCTGTGCTTAACCTTCGCCGGATCACGCGTTGGACTACACAATCCGGATGATGCGGGTCGTGTACGACCCATACTTTCCAAAGAAGGATTCAACGTAAAACGTATGGGTTGTACATGACCCACGCCATCTGAATAGGGATAAACGTTTTGCCGCCTCTTTGCAGAGTATGGGTCGTACACGACCCACACCATCTGAATAAGGATAAACAACGTAAAATTCCTTACGTAATTTCATATGGGTCGTCCACGACCCACATCATCCGGACTGTGTAGTTCAAATTACGTCATCGTTTATTTGTTTGTTTACAAAGATAATCTCTCAAAATTTGGGCAATAGGAAGGTCGTATGGTGATTGGAGGTTACATGAAGTCTCAATTACAAACTCTAAATAGTTTCAGAGATAAGGACCCACGAAGCACGGTGAAGGTTAAATGACACCAATGTGTGTCCATGAGGGACATAAATCTACGAACAATATTTGAACAAGATTTATTAGAACTTGACGGTTTTAATAGACAGTGTTGGTGAAGTTACTGACTGGTAGCGACTTTACAGGAGGGGGATGGGTCCTCTAACTTTACAGCTCGGAGACAACCCGGTAAGGACTTACCGGTGTTTCATAAATAACACTTAGCAGTTGGCGGACTTATTGAGTTTTACAAGCCAGTATATGAGTTCCAACTTTTTCAAGAATAAATCTTGTTCAAATATTGTTTGTATTGAGGAGCAAGCATGAGGAATCTCCTATTTTAAAATTAACCAATTCTGGTAGCTGCCGACCTTCCGCCAGACACACATTTATACCGGGGGAAAATAAATGATTACTGGGCAGTAAAAATAAATACCGGGCGGTAGTTAAACAATAGTTTGACTTTAAAGGACACAATGTTGCAGCTTTTTCAAAAATACGAGCCCAGATTCCCTTTCCGAGCAAATTTTACTTAATAAGGACATGCATGTGGCTTTTCTCAAGTATGTGTTAGCATGTGGATTTTCAAACTATTTTTGGTAGAATATTTTGTTTTGCAAATAGGGCAGGCATCAATCAATCAATCAATCAATGAGTCTTATATCGCGCATATTCCGTGGGTACAGTTCTAGGCGCTCTGCAGTGATGCCGTGTGAGATGAAATTTTATACGGCCAGTAGATTGCAGCCATTTCGGCGCATATTTACCTTTCACGACCTATTATTCCAAGTCACACGGGTATGGGTAGACAATTATTAACTGTGCCTAAGCAATTTTGCCAGGAAAGACCCTTTTGTCAATCGTGGGATCTTTAACGTGCACACCCAATGTAGTGTACACGGGGGGAGGTTCGGACACCGAAGAGAGTCTGCACACAAAGTTGACTCTGTGAAATAAATTTCCGCCGAACCTGGGATCGAACTCACGCTGACAGCGGCCAACTGAATACAAATCCAGCGCGCTACCAACTGAGCTATATCCCCGCCCAATGTGGCTTTTCTCCTGTATGTGTCAACCTGTGGGTCTTTAAATGCCCTGTCTGAGCAAATTTCACTTTGCAATGAGGACAGGTATGAGGCTTTTCTCCTGTATGTGTTAACATGTGGGTGTTCAAATTGCTTTTGCGAGAAAATTTTGCTGTGCAATTAGGGCAGGCATGTGGCTTTTCTCCTGTATGTGTCAAAATGTGGGACTTTAAATACCCTTTCGAAGCAAATTTTACTTTGCAATGAGGGCAGGCATGTGGCTTTTCTCCTGTGTGTGTCAACATGTGGGACTTTAAATGCGCTTTCAGAGAAAATTTCACTTTGCAATGAGGACAGGTATGAGGCTTTTCTCCTGTATGTGTCAACATGTGGGTCTTTAAATACCCTTTCCAAGCAAATTTTACTTTGCAATGAGGGCAGGCATGTGGCTTTTCTCCTGTGTGTGTCAACATGTGGGTCTTCAAAAACTCTTTCCGAGCAAATTTCTTTGAACAACGAGTACAGGCATGTGGCTTTTCTCCTGTATGTGTCAACATGTGGGTCTTCAAATTCCCTTTCTGAGCAAATTTCACT
This sequence comes from Littorina saxatilis, assembly GCF_037325665.1. Classification (NCBI taxonomy): domain Eukaryota; kingdom Metazoa; phylum Mollusca; class Gastropoda; order Littorinimorpha; family Littorinidae; genus Littorina; species Littorina saxatilis. The sequence continues at coordinate 45,206,693 of NC_090260.1, read as the reverse complement.
TTGCAAAGAGGACAGGTATGAGGCTTTTCTCCTGTATGTGTCAACATGTGGGTCTTCAAAACGTCTTTCCGAGCAAACTTCTTTGAACACCGAGGACAGGCATGTGGCTTTTCTCCTGTATGTGTCAACATGTGGGTCTTCCAATGCTTTTTCTGAGCAAATTTCACTTTGCAATGAGGACAGGCATGTGGCTTTTCTCCTGTGTGTGTCAACATGTGGGTCTTTAAATGCCCTTTCTGAGCAAATTTCTCTTTGCAATATGCAATGTCTGGTTTCCTGTCCTCTTCAACTTCCACACCACCACAAACAAAACTCTCACCATGCGCGTACACACTTGTTGCAGGGATGTCTTCAGCTGCAGAACTGCTGGTCTCGGTCACAGCTGGGAATGCCTCAGTCTTGAAGTCCTGCCCCGCATTGCATGTACACTCCTCTTTGCTCTTGTCGGAGACCTCCATCACTGGCCTTGCTCCACCCTCAACTTCACAGTAAGCACTGGATGATGTTGGTATTTCAGCTGCCTCTTGTTTCAGCCAAACAACGTTGCTGTCAGCACTGGACGATGTTGGTATTTCTGATGCACGCTCCATCTGCACGTTGACTGTTTTGTCTGTCTTGAAATCTTCACCTGCTGGTGCTGTAACAGAAAATGCAAAAATCTTTTGTAAGTCTTGTGATGAAAATGTTTACATACCTTTTCTGAAGGTATGTAAGACAGCATTCCTGAAAGATAGAAATTCACAACTCCCAAAGATAGAACGATTTTTTGTTTGTTTGCTTAACGCCCAGCCGACCACGAAGGGCCATATGAGGGCGGTGCTGCTTTGACATACATATTACGTGCGCCACACACAAGACAGAAGTCACTCAGTCACATTATTCTGACACCGGACCAATCAGTCCTAGCACTAACCCCATAATGCCAGACGCCAGGCTGAGCAGCCACTAGATTGCCAATTTTAAAGTCTTAGGTATGACCCGGCCGGGGTTCAAACCCACGACCTCCCGATCACGGGGCGGACGCCTTACCACTAGGCCAACCGTGCCGGTGAGATAGAACGATTCCCTTCCTGAAAGAAAAGACGAGACGTTAAGGAAAGACAGAAAAAGATGTTACTTTAAAGGCACACAACTTCTCAGGAAAACAGTTCGGCTCACCATCTCAGATTTTGCCGGTCTTTGCATGGAATACGACCATCTGTCCACTTGGTCACATACCAGAAATGAACAGCGTGGGTGATCCCTGTGCATAGTGGACATTAGCTGATGAATTAAAATTAAATGTTGTAAATGCAACCACTGGCTTCTCAAGAAATCTTTTTATTCAGTAGAACCCCCCCTTTTAAGACCCTTCAAAAATCTAAGAAAATCAGGTTTCCACTGTACAGCAATTTAAACTCAACAGGGGCAGTGAGGAATTGTTAGTATGTTACCAAGTGAAGGGATGGTCTTATCCCATGTTAAGTCTGGCCTGATCTTTCTTTCTTTCTTTATTTGGTGTTTAACGTCGTTTTCAACCATTCAAGGTTATATCGCGACGGCTGGCCTGATCTGAGATGCTGATCCAAACCATGTTCACAAGAAGGAGTGAGCCTTTAAAATCATCTTCCCATGCTTAATGCTGTATGTGGGCATGCCTGTCTTGTCGAAAGTACTTCAGATGAGTTTACTCATGTTACATACACACACCCTGCGACCACAGGTTAAGGAAGCTCCCATGGGGTCGCCTTCACGCGGCGGGAGTGTTTCCACTAAGCTTCCCCACCCCTTTACTTCTCTTCTTTTGTCTTATTTCTGCCTTACCAGTCCTTTCACCTATATTTCCTTCCAAGAAAACTCTCCCTACTATTCCCTGCAGTTTTCCGATTCCTTTCTTGTTGTCTTATTTCTACCTGACTGGATCCATCATCTTTATTTCACTTACCAAAAGTCTTCTTTTCCACATCCTTATTTCTCTGCCCCCCGCATGTCGTAAGAGGCGACTAACAGATTCTGTTTCTCCTTTTACCCTTGTGGTTCTTGTATAGAATATAGTCAATGTTTGTAAAGATTTTAGTCAAGCAGTATGTAAGAAATGTTAAGTCCTTTGTACTGGAAACTTGCATTCTCCCAGTAAGGTCATATATTGTACTACGTTGCAAGCCCCTGGAACAATTTTTTGATTAGTGCTTTTGTGAACAAGAAACAATTAACAAATGGCTCTATCCCATCTCTCCCCTTTCACATATATATATCCAAAGAATGTAATTTCACTGAGTCACAAGTGTGTTCACAGAGTTCACTGTTTGGTTGACTGTTTCAAACCATGTTGGGATTTTCACTCACTTCTACTGTTCCAGTTCAAGAGAGATAGAAAATAGTTTCTTACACAGCTATTCAGAAAAGTTCTACAAATCCAACTGCAGAGCCTCGATAACTGCACGCTTGTAGTCCTTCCTTGTATGGAACAGTTCAAAACACGGCTCGAAGCACATACCCAGATTGCACTGCTTGCACATGAAGTTTGTGTCTTTCTTCCTCAAGGTGGTCTGGGTGGCCGAGTGGTAACGCACTTGCGCTCGGAATCGAGAGGTTGCGTGTTCGACCCTGGGTCGGGCCGCTATTTTCTCCCCCCTTTCCTAACCTAGATGGTGGGTTCAAGTGCTAGTCTTTCGGATGAGACGAAAAACCGAGGTCCCTTCGTGTACACTATATTGGGGTGTGCACGTTAAAGATCCCACGATTGACAAAAGGGTCTTTCCTGGCAAAATTGTATAGGTATAGATAAAAATGTCCATCAAATACCCGTGTGACTTGGAATAAAGGCCGCGAAAGGTGAACATTCGCCTAACAGGCTTGAGGTTTGCTGGTCGATGTGAATGCGTGATATATTGTGTAAAAAATTCCATCTCACACGGCATAAAGCGCTTTGAACTTCGGATAAGGCGCTATATAAATAAAGAGAATAAAAAAAAATTAAAAAAAAGTAGCGTGGTCCATTTTTGTCTGGATTGCGAAAACTGCACACAGCACAATTCCGAGAAGGATGTTCCTTTCCCTGGAAGTGACGTGCTGTCAGACGTTCTATGTGACCCAGTAAAATGACATTTTTTGGATATTAACATGCCTGAGGAATTCAATCACCCTTTATGAAGGTAAGAAAATACTTTTGAACAACCATGAATGCTGTTTTGTTCTTGTGAGTCTTTGTTTTTATGTGTAAACTGTATTGTTCGAAGGTAAGCAATAAATAAATCATATTTACAAATTTCGGGTTATTGCTGAAAAAACAAAAAAGGGTTGTTTTGCACAAAAATAGCATATATAAACAAGTGTGTAAAATTTTGTTGCAATTGATGAAGAAACTTCAGAGATAGTTGATTTTTAGTGGGATACACATGATAATTTGCCGTGAGAGGAAAACCCTCCAGGCTGGGCAAACTGTACAGGCTGCATCCGAAGCAGTGCTGAAAGAGTTAAGGATCTTACCCTGTTAAAGAGACCCTCATCATCAGTACCTTGTTGTTGTCGAGGTTCAGGTTCCTGTCTGGTGGCGTCATGTGCCCCGTCAAACCAGGCTCCCTGGCTGTCTCTGTTGCTGCTGGGCACCTGGGCTGTCGCAGCTGTTGTCGCTGTCCGGCGCTGCCTTTTTGCCCTGGCCCCACTCACAGGCAGCTCCTCCTGCAGCCTTGCGGGTCTGTTACCTTGGTTGGGCCTACGAGGTCGTCCTCCCCCACACATCTTTCCTGTACCAACTAATCAGTTAAACAATTAATAATAATAATAATACGAGAATTTATAACGCGCAGATATCTCACCACAAGACGACTCAAGGCGCACTCATACACAATCTTTCGCATTAACAACTCAAGCATACTCAAATACACTTACGCATAAATTACATCAAGATGACAAGGCAACAACACAAACAGAGACACGGCACTCAAAAGTAAGCATGAAAAAAAAGTACAGTCATGGCTATTTACAACTGATCTGATTAGGCTTGCGGGTGAAATGGGTGAGGGGGGGTGTAGCGGGCCACGGCTGCTTTGAAAAAGCTGCAGCCATAGCTGATTGTTAATCATTCCCCCAGGGGCGTGTGGGGTCAGCCTCTAGGCGCGACCTAAACTGTTGGTCATAAAGGGCCCAGGCGTTACCTGGGTTGTCCCTTGCGGCGCCCCTTATCAGCTTAGCGTAGGCGAGCATATCTTGGAGCTGCTGGGAGTGCCGCACCAGGTAAACGCTCATCAGAATGTGGAAGGCGGAAGACCACTGATCTATGGTGAGGTCTCCCTTGCTTCGCCTTTCTAGCCTTGGGACCAGCCGCCCTTGCTCGTTCTGAACAAAGGCTAAGGCCTTTTCCTCAAGCCTGTCCAGAAACGAGTTCGCAGAGAAAACCTGCAGGTCCACAAATTTGTAAAGCACAATTCTCTCCTTTATCTCGTGGGGAACCGTGATGGAGAGGGCGTCCAAGGCCTGCCCCTTCTGGCTGGCAGACTGATTCGCTAAAGCTGACTCGAGAGCCCTAATCCTGGCTTCCGAATCCTGCCTAGCCTGATTGGCCGCCTCCTCTAAGGATCTTACCCTGTTAAAGAGACCCTCATCAGTACCTTGTTGTTGTCGAGGTTCAGGTTATAAAATCTAACCATCATTTCAACACTCACCATGTGAATGTTGCTGGGTCATGCACCATGCTAGTGGTGGTTCTTCGGCAACGTCGATCTCTATCTTGATCTCTGGCTCTTGTGAATGTTGCTGTGTCGTGCACTGTGGCACTGATTGTCTCCCTAGTGGTGGTTCTTGTGTATCTCTTTCTGTCTTGACCTCTATCTTCACTGTTCGCTCTTCTTCCTCCATCCTGTCACAGCCGCTCACTGTCTGTCTGGCTTGGCTTCTTTCCACTGACTGCGGTTGTTGCTGTGTCATGCACCATGCCAATGGCGGTTCTTCAGCTACGTCAATCTCTATCTTGAACTCTGTCTCGTGTGAGTGTTTCTCTGTCTCCATCCTGACACAGACGCTCACTGTCTCTCTTGATTGGCTTCTGTCCACTGACAGCTGCAACAACCACAGTCATGGTTCATTTAAACAATGTGCTGGCACCAACTGAGACAGAATTTCTCTCCTTCAAACATTAATTTCAAACAGATGATCTTGCAAAGTTGCATAGGAACCTGACACAGGAGAAACCTGACACAGGAGAAACCTGACACAGGAGAAACCTGACACAGGAGAAACCTGACACAGGAGAAACCTGACACAGGAGAACCCTGACACAGGAGAACCCCCTTTGTTCTTCCTCTTTACAGACCAGCTTTTCTTACATGTTCTGTTCACAACGTTACCTTCATTTTATTATTAAGACACCCTCCTTTTTAAAACCAGATTGTCTCAGATTTGTTACTGTCTTAAAAAAGGGGTTCCAATATGGAGTTACCAGCCAGGATTACTACAGCAACGCTGAGGCTTCTCTACACCTTTTCTCCAAGTCCTCCTACCCACATTATGAAGAAAATGTAAAGAGGGGGGATGAGATGGGTACTTGAGGCTGTAGGTTACTTCTGCAACTACGTTGGGGATAGCCTCCCTTATCGGATATAGAATGCTTTGTGTGTCGTAACAGGTAATCCACGCATGAGCCATATCCATATGCCAAATAATATGAAATAAACATTCGGAAACGCCAGAAGTTGTAAAATATTGACATTTTTATTAGTTCAATTTAAAACAATAGCTAGAACCTGCAGACACGGGATAGAGTATACCACAAAATAGACTTTCCTATTATTCACAAAACAGTCAGCTTGTCTTCTTAGCTCAGTCGTTAGTGAAATGCGCTAGATACCGTGAGGTCACCGGTTCGAGCCTTGCCATGGTCGGTACATTTTTATTTTTTCTTCAAAAATGGGTTTATAGGTGTTATTTCTGAATTCACCAGTAAAATCACTATGTTTTATGTTCTATGTTGTTTCCTAATTCTCTTTTTCAGTTTCTGATCATCTCATTATCATACTTTACTAAGTGGACGAGAATAAATATATATATCCACTCTTTTTTGTCAAATGGGTAGGGGGTTGTGGTAGTAAAAGCATCACAGTTCAAGATTTTGCATGACAAGAGGTGTGTTTCTTTTAACTGTGATGAAGAGGGATAACTCAACTTGGTATCTAACACTATGTTATGAACACTGAACCACTTTCAATTTTGTTTCTTTCTTTCAAGCTTCAAAAATGAGTAACAAGTCGCGTAAGACGAAATTACTACATTTAGTCAAGCTGTGGAACTCACAGAATGAAACTGAACGTAGTTCGCCGCTAGTGCAAAAGGCAGTGAAAGTGACGAGCCTGTTTGGCGCGGTAGCGGTTGCGCTGTGCTTCATAGCACGCTTTACTGTACCTCTCTTCATTTTAACTTTCTGAGCGTGTTTTTAATCCAAACATATAATATCTATATGTTTTTGGAATCAGGAACCAACAAGAAATAAGATGAAATAGTTTTTAAAACGATTTCGAAAATTTAATTTTGATCATAATTTTTATATTTTTAATTTTCAGAGCTTGTTTTTAATCCAAATATAACATATTTATATGTTTTTGGAATCAGAAAAAGATCAAGAATAAGATGAACGTAAATTTGGATCGTTTTATAAAATTTTTTATTTTTTAACAATTTTCAGATTTTTAATGACCAAAGTCATAAATTAATTTTTAAGCCACCAAACTGAAATGCAATACTGAAGTCCGGCCTTTGTCGCAGATTGCTTGGCCAAAATTTCAATCAATTTGATTGAAAAATGAGGGTGTGACAGTGCCGCCTCAACTTTTACAAAAAGCCGGATATTACATCATCAAAGACATTTATCGAAAAAAAAAAAAAACGTCCGGGGATATCATTCCCAGAAACTCTCATGTCAAATTTCATAAAGATCGGTCCAGTAGTTTAGTCTGAGTCGCTCTACACACACACACACAAACACACACAAACACACACACACTACGACCCTCGTCTCGATTCCCCCCTCTATGTTAAAACATTTAGTCAAAACTTGACTTGCCTTATTATCTAGACTTTTTCGCAGTCTGGTACCAGAGGTCACTGTTACAAGTTAAAGAAAAACGAATGTAAAACCAGCTTGAGACAGCACTTCTTCACAAACAGAGTTGTAGACACTTGGAATGCCCTGGACAAGTCAACTGTGGAGGCGCCGTCATTAAACAGTTTCAAGAACAGAATTGACAGCGTGTTCAAAGACTACATGTACTGTGCTAAAGTTAGCCACCCATTGTTGCCACGCATGCCACTCTCAGCCATAATATGTACGCCACCGGAAGAAAAAGTCTAGACAATAAGGCACGATCAAAAGATCGTTGCACTAGGCCATCTCAAAGTTAGGATAGTCAATAGTACTGGTCAAAAGATCAGATATAGGCCTAGGCCTCGCGGCCTTAGACATCTGCAATTTTATCTTATCTTATCTTATCTTATCTTTTAACTAAACTAAACTAAGCAAATTTCCAAGTCTAAAAACAAATTTTCACGAGTGAAATACGAGGTTTAAAGTTCAATCAGCAGTACTTTGAGGGGGAGGGAAGATCGTTAGTATGCAGTTTATGTGAGATAAACAAGGCCGGTGTGACGTTTTCATCTTTCGCCGTGTTGATATTTCGCTTCTCGGCCTCGTTGATCTAGTATAAAC